>NW_027278974.1:82500-85005 GCF_046629955.1 Centroberyx affinis | reverse complement strand
TAGCCATGTTAGTGGACATATGTGCTTGTATTTGTGTTTGTGTGTATTTGTGTGTGTGTGTGTGCGTGTGTGTGCATCTGCGTGTGTGTGCATGCTTGTGTGTTAGATAGAAAAGCGCAGTGGCACGTAAGAGTATTTGTCTGTAAGCCGAGTGGTGTGCAGTATTAGGGAAACAGCTAACGTGCAGAATCCACGGGTGGACTGAAATAATAATAATAACAATAATAATGATAATAATAATGTTAACAGGTTTCAAAACACAGTTACAAAGCATTTTTACAAAGGATAAAAAACATAAAATCAACAAGGTAAGAAATATAAAAGTATGGCAAGAATCAAAATAGAAAGTCAGAAACAATAAAATGTCTATAGTAGCACTGTTTAAAGCAGTTAAAGCAGCCATACTGCAGTATTTTCTACAGATACCTCATACAAAGTGCCAGTTTGTTGGTAAAGAAGAACTCCTCCTACAGCACTTTGAAGCCGTTATTCCACACTGCAGTTGGAATGTGAGCAGGCAGGAGGTTCACTGCCTTGCTCAAGGACGTTCTGTTAGAGGGGGAGAGCAAACCGTCGACCTTGTAGATACGGCTCACTCTATAGCTGGATCACCCTAACAAATGGTTCCTTCTCTTTCTACTCCTCTCCTCTCCTCTCCTCTCCTCTCCTCTCCTCTCCTCTCCTCTCTTCTCTTCTCCTCTCCTCTCCTTTCCTTTCCTTTCCTTTCCTCTCCTTTCCTCTCCTTTCCTCTCCTCTCCTCCTCTCTCCTCCTCTCCTTTCCTCTCCTCTCCTCTCCCCTCCTTTCCTCTCCTCTCCTCTCCTCTCCTCCTCTCCTCTCTCCTCCTCTCCTCTCCTCTCTCCCCTCCTCTCATCTCCTCTCCTCTCCTCTCCCCTCCTCTCCTCCCCTCTCTCTCGTCTCCTCTCGTCCTCTCCTCTCCTTTCCTCTCCTCTTCTCTTCTCTCCTCTCCTCTCCTCCTCTCCCCCCTCTCCTCTCCTCTCCTCTCCTCCTCTCTTCTCTTCTCTTCTCCTCTCCTTTCCTCTCCTCCTCCTCTCCTCTCCTCTCCTCTCCTACTTTCTATTCCCCCCTGTCTGTTTCAGTCTCATCCATCCATCATCTTTCCCTTCATCTCTGCAGCAGGGGGAACCTGTTCTGTTCTGTGTGTGTGTGTGTGTGTGTGTGTGTGTGAGAGAGAGAGAGAGAGAGAGAGAGAGAGAGAGAGTGACAGCACATCCACTGAGCTCTGTGAGTCTATCAAGTTTATGCGACAGTTTGTTGGCCCACTGCCATAATCCTGATAAAAGAAGGCATGTGTTGTGACAGCACACAGTGTGATTGTGAGTCACTCATCACACACATGCGTTCAGTGTGTGTGTGTGTGTGTGTGTGTGTTGTGTCTGTTTATTTACTTTTGTATGTTTGTGCCTCCCTGTGATTGCATGTACGTGTGTCTGTGGATACGTGCAGAGATACAGTATGTGTATGCATATGCGTGTGTGTGTGTGTGTGTGTGTGTGTGAGCAGTCAGCTGGCCCCATAATTACATTCCATTACACCTCACCTTTCTCCTCAAACATTCCATATATGCCTTCCAGGCTTCCTTTAAGGCCCCTTGCTGTGTGTGTGTGTGTGTGTGTGTGTGTGTGTGTGTGTGTGTGACCTGCTTGTAGGACATGACATCCTACCAGACAGTCTTGACCCAAGAACAAGCACGCACTCTCACAGTGTAAGATATCAAAAATGTCAGACTTCTAAATGGTACACACACACACACACACACACACACACACACACACACACACACACACACTGACTGTAACTGGTACCATGTAGTTTGAGTCAAAATCAACATCTCAGAATGAGCAGAAAAGGCATGTAGCAGCTTCCTAGAAGAATAAAGACAGAAAAACATAATGAAGGAGGCCTGTGTGTGTGTGTGTGTGTGTGTGTGTGTGTGTGTGTGTGTGTGTGTGTGTGTGTGTATGTGTGTGTGTTATATAGGAAAGAAGGAACTTAGTGTCAGATCCATTCTGAGTGATTTAGCTCTCTGTTGAAATCGCTATTATTAGCTTGTTGTCCAACTCCTGGCCTTTTTTTAAACCAGCGGTTTGTTGTTTGGTTGTCTGTGTGTCTGTAATGTGTGGCCGGCTATTTCCTGTCTGTGGCTTCCACTCTCTAATCTAGGTGTGTGTATGCATGAGTTTGTGTATGTGTCAGTGTGTGTGTGTTTGTGTGTGTGCGCGTGTGTGCAATTAACACTGTCACTGTAATGATAGCTTGTTGCAGAATGAAAAGTGCTTGTGTGTGTGTGATGTTCAAAGGACAAATTGGGCTGACAGTTAAGTGGTTAAGCATCTGTGTGTGTATGGAAAAGAGGGGGCGAGTGTGTGTCTGCATGTGTGTGTGTGTGTGTGTGTGTGTGCGTGTGTTTGCTTAACTAGGTCAGCCAATGGCTTGTGAAAGTCAACCAGGTGTCCTGTGGCTCAGGCCACTACCACCCACCTAGG
>NW_027278974.1:72500-77500 GCF_046629955.1 Centroberyx affinis | reverse complement strand
TCGCTCTCTCTGTCTCAACCACACAGTGACCAAAAGCCTACACCAGGGATATAATTAGGGCTAAGGGGCTATGAAATGACGACATATGTCACACACACACACACACGCACACACACACTCCAGCTATATTTAACACCTCATATCTCTCCTCAACAGTATTCTTGACGGCCCTGAGACAAATTGCGGCAGAAAATAGCCGTAATTGTTTTAGCGGCGGGAGAGAAAAAAAAAAAAGTCTTCCTCTGTGCAGTGAACAATGAGCCGGGCTAAAAATTGCCTGGACCGACTCACATGTTTTACAAATGTCTGTCATCACCAAGAAAATCACTCGCTCGCTCGTTGTTGCCCGGTTTTCAGCCGTCCGGGAGTTGGAAAATATTACGTTGACTTAATTAACTCTGTGTTCTTTTGTTTCTGTCTCTCGTTCTCTGTCACTTTCTCCCTGTATCTCTCTCTCTTCCATTCTCCCTTTCCCTCCGTTTTCTTTTTCGTAGAAGAGGAAGAAGATGAGCATGATATTCTTACAAACCACACCCATGGCCGATACACCAGGAGTCTCGGTAAGTTTCCACACGGTCAAACACTCGAACAGGCTGTTCTGTTTGCTATTGTGCCCCTCTGTCTGCTTCCTTTCTTTGTGTCTGTCTTTTTTCTTTTTCGTTTCTGTCTCTCCTCAATCTGAACGTTCCCACCATAATCCTCGTCTCCTTCCTCTCCTCTCCTCTCCACTCCCAGTGGAGGCGCAGCCGGCCCAGCAGGCGGTGTGCAAGGTTCGGACGGAGGTGACGGAGGTGACGAGGGCCATGCTGGACCGCCGCAACGCCAACTTCCTGCTGTGGCCGCCCTGCGTGGAGGTGCAGCGCTGCTCCGGCTGCTGCAACACGAGGCTGCTGCAGTGCGTCCCCACCGTCACCGCCACCAGATACCTGCAGGTACGCACATGACTCCAAACGGCCACGATAACCGAGAGGCCGCTCCTCACCAGGATTACGATGTGGCGCTTCAGCATCGGCCTTAATCAGGTTTCCAGCGCTTGTGTCCTGTCGGAAAAGTTTGCTTCAAAGTCGTGTACCGGGCCCAAAATAGCCAAAAAGTGCCAAATGTCGGTCAAATTTGTCTTTGAAATGAGGGTCAGTAAGTAACAATAAGTAATTTTTAACATTTGAATGCTTTGATTATACAGTCTTTGGTCTTTGCCTGTACTCCAACTTCCTGCTGACCACCGTACGATCTCTGACCGTGAGCCAATCAAATCAGAGCAAAACAATAGCTTGAATGCTTCCAAATGCTCTGCCCCTGATGATGAATTACAAACCATTGAGAGAGCAGGTTTTAAACTGAGCAGAGTTACAAAGTGCTTTGCAAACAATAAAACGGATAAACAGACAAAAGCCAATATGGATAAACGATAAAAAAAGACAGAATGATCTGTTGGAATTCTCCTTTGTAATTGTAAACTATTTCTTCAGATTTTTGCGTAGTTTCTGTTGGATGTTGCTATGATGTCTGGAGTCCACACTTCACTACTGTACAACACAATAGATTGTGTTACACTATCAAAGATTTCTTTTTATCTGGGATGCTGATGTCATTATCTTTGTCTTACTCTCTGTCTCTTTCTCTTTCTCTTTCTCTTTCTCTTTCTCTATCTCTCTCCCAGGTGATAAAGATCCAGTACATAAACAAGAACGCTCACTACGACAAAGCGATCATCTCAGTGGAAGACCACGTCAGCTGCAGGTGCCAAGCTCCCACCTCCTCCACCTCCTCCTCCTCCTCCTCCTCCTCCTCCTCTTCCTCCTCCTCGTCCGTCCCTGTCCCTCGTGCTTCCGTCCAGACCAATCCCAACCCTCCTCCCCCTCCCCCGCAGCAGCCGCCCCCGTCCCCCCACCTGCCCCTGGCCCTCCCCCGGGCCGTCCACCCGGCTCCGCCCAAGAGCCACGCCTCCAAGGCCGACCTCCACCGCCACGACGACCTGAAGCACAACCAGCAGCGCTACCACCCCGAGGAGCGCGAGCCGGTGGCGAGGCAGTGGCAGCAGGGCAGGTACACCCAGCTGGCGCACTGGACGCCACCCAGGGCGCACCAGGCGGCGGCGGCGGCGGCACACCCGGCCGTCGGCGGGGGCGGGGCGGTCGGCGGCTGGCCGTCGGAGGCAAGGGCGGAGCAGGGCGCCCAGCCGCTGCCCAGGGAGGGCGGGCACGGGAGCGGGTTTGAGGGGGGAAGGGAGGAAAGCGGCGTGCGCGCATCACACGGCGCCGGGGAGCTACATCATCCGGATCATGCGCAGAGGCAGCAGCAGTTGTTACAGTATCAGCAGCAGCAGCAGTATCAGCAGCAGTATCAGTATCACCAACAACACCAACGTTACCCACAGCAGCCGTATCAGCAGTACAACCACGGCCCGTCAGCGGAGGACCAGGAGCTGAGGACCCAATACCGACTCAACGCTGCCCAATCAGACAGCGCCTCCCCGCCCGGCAACCCGACCCAGTCGCCCAATCAGAAATCAGAACAGAACACCAGTCCTCCGGTCCCCGCCGATCACAGGGACTCAGCCGTAGAGCTGACCAGTGACAACAGGCAAAAAGATACAGAGGGAACAAATCACAAACAGACAGAGGCTGAAACAGCCAATCGTAAAGAAGGGAACGAGAGGGAGGAAACCGGGTCGGCCAATAGCGGAGACGCGGCCGGGGCAGAGCTGGCCAATCGGGAAAAGGACAAAGACTCTAAATTGACCAATGGGGAGCGTCCTTTCACAGAGGAGGAGAGGAGACTGAAACTTCTAGACATTGTACAGAAAGAACCGGATGAACAAACACATCATCAGCATCATCCTCATCCTGCTGACCATCATCATCCTCAGCACAGACCAAAGCCGACCGCACTCAAAACAGGTACTGCACTGCTGTGTGTGAGAGTCTGTGTGTGTGTGTGTGTGTGTGTCAGTGCTGGGGAAAGTTACTTTTAAAAGTAATTAGTTACTTTACCTCATTACTGACCTTATGAAGTAACTAGTTATGTTATAATGTTACTCTTTATTAAAAGTAACTTGTACTTTTGCATTACCCACTTCAAGAACATCCCATAGCGATATGGCTTATGTTCTCTATCCTTGTTTTAAAATGCAGTGCCAGAGTATTGATCTATTGCTCAGAAAGCCAATCTCATCATGCATACTTAGATTGTGTTTTTCCATTAGCAGCATGTTGTCTGCATTAGATGCCATTTTCCTTTTTTTTCAGCTTTTAAAAAAAATGTGCTAACAAAAATGAAACAATTAGAAAGAAAAAGAAAATGAAAGGTTTTTGGCAATATACAAAAACCTGTATGCTCACTATAAACGATAAAAGTAGTATTGTGCATACTCACTAGTTTTGGTATATTGCCAGATAACTTTTATGCTGTGTGACCTGAATCAACGTCATCAGCGAGCTAGTATTAGCTCGCGAAAGCTGCGTTTTGGGAAAACAAAAGACTTTTTTGGAACTTTGATGGTAACGTCTACGCGATAGTAAGACCTAGGAGGAAGGGTGAAAGTTTGGGAGCAGCCATTTAGAAATCACACACAAAAATGAAGGTCATTTCATATAGAAGTCTTTGGGACACTGGTAATGGACAAAATCAACACCAGCTAGCGTCCCTTTGGGGCCAGCCATTGCAGATGCTTATACCAACCCAAGAGGAATAGCTTGGAAAATTGTGCAGCACTAAATGCAGGATGGATGCAGGGTGGGCGACTTCCATTGTACTGTATACACTATTACTGCAGGATAGATGGAGGGAGGGGTGACCACTATTATGGATACCACAACTTCAATGGCCATGTGCGTTATCGTCTGTGTGAGAGAATGTATTGTAATTTCAGCAACGGTTTATAATGTATGAGAGTCGGTGTGAGAGTTTTCTGGGCAGGAAGCCGCCTACTGTACATGTATGACTAAACAGCATGGCCACATGTGTCCTGCTATTCTTCCCCGGCCCCCCGGGGCCCGGCGGCCAGGGAGCTGGACTTCCCTCAGACTCACGTTTCACTCAAACCTGAGGCGATCGCAGGCATTGTTACACAGGCTTCAAGGCTGCCGGGTCCGTTCGGTGGACTGAATACAGTTAGAGCCACTAGAGAGTCCCTCCACCCTGCGTCTATCCTGCTTAGCTGTCCACCCATGATGAAACTGTTAGTTCATTTGTTCGTTGATTCATTTGTTTGTTTGTTCGTTCATTCAGGTGTCCCTCCATGATGATGAAATTGTTAGTTTGTTCGTTTGTCCGTATCTTGGACACCACAGATCGGATTTTGACGAAACTTGGTGGAATGATGCATCTCACTACAGTGTTGCAAGATTTGCAAAATTAGACTAATTGGCCCAATTGGGGAGGGAGGGGGGGGCGGCTCTACATTGTTCATTTGTTTGTCCATGTGTCACATGCGATATCTCAGATTAGGGCTGGGCGATATGGACAAAATCAAATTTCACGATATTTTTGACCAAATACCTCGATATCAATATTGCGACAATATTGTAGGGATGACTATTGGTGCTTTCACAAAATATTTACACAATCAGATTTTTGATAAATAATCATCAGTAATGTGGATATAATGACTAAGTGGGTAAAGGCAAATAATAAAACAGCTAGAACAGTCTGGTTAGTTCAGAAAATTACATCACTTTACAGTAATGCAGCCTTTAAAAGCAGGAAAAGACAACACTTATGCCATATCACGATATTACGATATCCAAAATCTAAGATGATATCTAGTCTCGTATCACGATATCGATATAATATCGATATATTGCCCCTATCTCAGACCCTACTGATCAGATTTTGATGAAACTTGGACAAATGATGCATCTCACAGCTGCACCCCAGCATTTTCAAAATTACACTGATTGACCTAAGGGGGGCTGCATCATTGGGGGATGACATGTTTATTGTTTTGTGTTTACTTTTGTATTTACTCTGTCTCTTTCTCTTTCCTCCCTCTCTCTCTC
>NW_027278974.1:52500-67500 GCF_046629955.1 Centroberyx affinis | reverse complement strand
TGTGTCCTGTAGTTGTCTGGGATGGTGTTCACTTCTAACAAACCATATCACAGTTGAGGTTAAGAGACTTGCATCTTCAAGCATCTCGGTGCCGCTGGACTTCAAATGGCGTTGCTCTCACCTGGCCAAACGAACTGAACTGAAGGAGTAAACACTCCAAACACGCTTGGTGTGAACGCACCCTCAGTCTCTCAGTCCTTCAGCACCTGCCTCTCAGAATCACATCACACAGTCTCATTTCCACTCTGTGTGTCTCTTTTGCTCTCTACCTCTCTGAATTCCTCAATTCAATTTCAATTCAATTCAATTCAATTTGCTTTATTGGCATGAAAGTTTACAAACAATGTTGCCAAAGCATGAAGGTACAGAGTGTGTGTGTGTGTGTGTGTGTGTGTGTGTGTGTGTGTGTGTGTGTGTGTGTGTGTGTGCGTCTGTGTGTGTGTGCTGGGTTAGCACTCCATCATATAATGACTATCACTAGTCATAACAGTTCAACAATAAAATGAATTCCTCCCTGTCTCTCTCTCCCTCCCTGTCTCTCTCTCTCTCTCTCTCCCTCTCTCTCTCTCTCTCTCCCTGTCTCCCTCCCTGTCTCTCTCCCTTTCTGTCTCTCATTGTGACAGACTGTGTCAATATTATCTGTCTGTCTGTCCCAAGGGGGAAGTGAATCTTCCTCGCTCAGTTTGTTTCACTCTCTGGAGGAAACCCAAATGACCACCCCACCCCACTGACAACCCACGCACACACACACACACACACACACACACATACACACACACACACACACACACACACACAGTCTCCTGCCACAATAGTGTTGTCATGTAGAGAGAGTGTGTTTGTATGGGCTGGGCTGCTAGTTTGGTCTCCATGTTGTTTGCTATGGGGGTGTTGTGGATGTTGTGGCTCCTTGTGTGTCCCTGTCTTCCCACTCTTTGACCTCAGTACCACCCTCTGTCTCGGGACACACACACACACACACACACACACACACACACACACACACACGCCCATGTGCACGGCATGTAAACACACACATTATTTGATTATTTAATTATTAATATTTAATTGTAGCTCTGAAACACTAAGCCATAGAAAACACACTTGGCCTTCAGGGATATGGTCACAAACCAAGAACTTGTATTTGACTATGGGAAGTCTTTCAGTTCTTCACTTCAAATCTGTACACACACACACACACACACACACACACACACTGCAGCTCTCATATTTGTCAGCATTCTACATCCACACACAGTCGCTCGGTGCTCCGTCTTCCCTCACAGCTCCCAGCACAATTTCCTGTTATTATCTTACAGGGAACTGAAGTCATAATTACTGTATGTGTGTCAGAGAGAGAGAAAATCAATAGACAACAAAAATGATCCTTTATTCTTTCTTCTGTCATTCTTACAATCATTTTTCTCTCCCACAGACTCAATTCCTCAATTTCTGCTGCACTGTTACTCCACTCCAAATAGGAATTATTTGGAAAACTGCAGGGTGACAGCAAGGGAAAAAAAATCCCACTCTCGGATTCTCTTACTGTGATGTTCAATACATTCCAGGAGTTATTTTGTGATGAAATGTTGATATTTATGTTTTGCTGCACAGGAGATATCTGGATGTGATGTCATGCTGTCTGTGTTAAGCCACTTAATCATGGGAATAAGAAAAATACACAACCCCACAATATCTTGGCCGCAAAGGTGCAAGGTGTCGCACTGAATATGTTAAGGTGTTTTTTCTGTTTTGACACACTCTATTGATCCGCACTGGCAACAGAACAGAAAGAGTCAGAGCAGCCACTGGAGCTGGTCTGGATTCAGTGTTTTGCTCATTCTTGGTCTGAAAATACTTCAAGAGAGTTTATTTGTCCCCTGACCCTCAGTCATCAACTCCAATTTTCAGTTCTTGGAAAAGAGCCTGAATTTTACTGGTGGCATTAGATCCCCGGGACAGTTCAAAGTATTTTAAGAAAGCGTTTATTTGTCCCAGGGCCCTTGGTTACTGTAACTAGGTATTAGATAATTTCCAGCTGTCTAGTTCACTTTACAGACACGAAAGGAGAAGTACATATTCCTCTGTTTCTTCCCCCCACCCCCGTCCTGTGGTTATGGAGAAGTGCTTACACCCATCCCTCTCTTTCCCTCCTTTATTCCCTCTCTTTTTTCATCACGCTCTTCCCATCATGCTGTTCTCCACACGTCTTTCACATGAAAACAGGAGGGAAGCAGCACAGAAAGAGGAACCGTTCTTTCTTTCTAACCAGAACTATTTTTGTCTCTGGTTTCTGGGGGGGATATGGTGTAACGTGGCCCCGGTGTTGCAACACTTTGTGTGTGCTCACATCCCCAAAACCTGCATACACACACACACACTTTTCCTGAATCTCTGTTGTGCAAAAGTCCCGCCATTGACAAGTTTCTATGACTAGATAACCGAAAATAACCACAAGTCACGCTTATATTAAGGAACATGTTTGTTTTGTGAATGCCTTTCATGAGGGCAGAAAAATGCAAAGAATGATGCTAAAACACACTGCGGCCATTTTTTATGACCAGAAAATATATATAATAACCTCACTGATTCTATCCCTTGGGGAAATGAGGACGTTCCCACCTGTGAAATGTGTGGATCACTGAAACAAACGGAAACGCCAGAACATGTTTCATGTTCAAAATATGAATTCACACACTCCAAAACACAGTCGAATGAGCAGTTTACAGGCTTCCAGTTGCGTCTTTTGACAAGCAAAATGTGCATGCTATTAAGAGAACATGTACGCTATGTGTTCAAAATATTATTATTATATTACTATTCTATCCATAGTTACTGTAATACACTGACCAGGTGAATCCAGGCAAAAGCTACACTCCTTGTTGATTTCATCTATTTAGTCCAATTTAGTCATGAAGGGGAAATGTAGATAAAGTGGAGGAGAGAACTTTGCACATTGGCAGCCCCAAATGGCAGCAAGAGGTAACTGTTTTGACCAAGAAATTATGTAACGTGATGTCAGTAAACTGCGCACTCCTTGGACCTAAATTTTGAGACGGTGAAGAGCCTCAGCCATCGTTTTGAGATTTCCCGCCAGCGACCAAACCTGACATGAAAATAATAATAATAATTTGGGCAAATAGAGCAAATCTACAGGGTCTCAATTAGAAGGGATGGGACACCCTTCTTTGTTGCAGCCCCTTTGTGATTTAGCCTGATAAGGCTATGCTTATCTCAGGATATGATTCAATATGCAATCTGGGGTTCACGATTCAATACGATATTACGATATTATGATGTAATACATAAAAGTTCAATGACAACAAAGTCTGACTGTGCAGAATTATGTTTATTTCTGAGCCACAAATCTTTCTATCGATGGCACTGTCTTGCTAGAATGTAAACAAAAATTAAAAATGTCATTACAAAATGCAAATAATATAATTTGGATGGAGAGCTTGTGAAATTGTGATGGGCAAGCCATCTCTTTTGTGTTTACTACAGCAGAATAAAATGGATTGCGATTCTTATTCCGCCCCACGATACGTATTGTCACATTTTTGCATTGCGATATATTGAATTTCGGTGTATCGTCCCATCCCTAGTATTTATACATAAAAACATTGCCTAGTGCAGCTTTAAAGGATTCCTAAGCCTTGTGACAGGAGAGACATGGCTCATGCAAAATGCCCCAACACTCTGGTGTGTCTTCATCAGCAGCCGTCATGCACAAGATGGATCGGGCTCGTCGTCCTCAGAGCCGAGAGCAGAAAAGGTTTTAATATCCTCCTTTCTCCCCGGCTCACTTTTCCTTGTTTTTAATCAACTCTTCCTCTCCCACACCCTCTGTTTTACTCCCTTACCTCTTTCCCTCCTCTTCCTCTTCCTCTCTGTCTCTCTCTGTTGCTCTTGGCACTCCTCCTTTTTTACCCTCTCTCCTCTCTATCATTCACGCCTGGCTTCTGTAATCAGTTCTCCCCTTCTCTCTCTCTCTCTCTCACTCTCTCTCTCTTTACCCGACACTCTCACTCTGTGATGACCCTGATCTCTCTCTCTCTCTCTCTCTCTCACTCTCTCTCTCTCTCCCACGCACACACACACACACACCCTCTCTCTCTCTCTCTCTAATCCGGTGTTGTCCTCACTGGCCCAGCAGTCATTATGCTGTAGCTCAGTCGCCCCGTCATACCCTTTCCTTATAGGACGTGTGTGTATGTGTGTGTATGTGTGTGTGTGTGTGTGTGTGTGTGTGCATGCGTGTCCTACTTTCTTGCAGCCTCCTGTGTGTGTGTGTTTTCTTTTTGATTAAGAGCGCTGAGAGCTGATTCAGCACGTTTACTTGGTTAAACCATAAACCATCAAGTCACCAGCCGGGGGGGTACACACACACACACACACACACACACACACACACACACACTAATGAGCAACTGAACTCACAGCAGCGTCCGTACAACAACATGGTCAGAATCAGACAGAACGGCTTCATAGTATACTGTATATGTACAGTATATATACTGTAAATGTAGATAAGCGTGTGTGTGTGTGTGTGTGTGTGTAACTTGTGCTTCTGTTGGTGGGAATTTGTGTCTGTGTGTGTTTATGCATGTGTGTGCACTCATTGCCTGAATTTGGGCGTGTGTGTGCATGTGAGAGTGTGTGCACATGCATTTGTGTCCACATTAGTGTGACTTTGGGCATGTGTTTGTGTGTGTACTTGAGTGGCAGTGCACCTGTACTGTATGTGTGTTTGTATGTATGTGTGTGTGTGTGCATATGTACGTGCATGTGCTTGCATATCATATGCGTGAGGTCACCGCTGCAGTGGAAACTCTGACAGTGGAGGTGTGCCGCAGCCTTGGAGGCTTTAGCTTATGTAAGAGGCCAGGTGTACCTGTTTATCACACACACCTGATGCACAAACACACACACATGCATAGGAACACTGAAACACATGCGCACAAACATGCACGCACAAACGCTAATGAGCATACACATGCATGCAGGCACACACACACATGCACAGAAAAATAGCTACATGCACATGCATACAAACGCATGCCCACACGCATGTATGCACATTCTGACAAATAAACACACACAGACTCGCTGACTGTGCCTCTATTCAGATAGTGACCAAGTTGAAAAGCATCTGAAGGACTGGAAGTCTCATTAGTCTGTTGTTTCTATCACTAATCATTATTTTAATCAAATAGTCATTTCTCTGTACTGTTAATATCAGCTGTTAATATCATCCTCATGTATTGTAATCCACTGTGAACTGCATTGGCAATTATGTTAATTTTTGACTAAGTAACAGAAATGAAGCAAAGTAAATGAAGCACGATAATTGCAAACCAAAATGCTTGATTCTGCGGCAAGTTTTCACAAAATATGTGATGTAATATGTGGAGTTTTAGGTGTTTTTTGCAGTAAAATTACAGGAATTGGTAAAAGGAATATACTGTGCTTTGATTCCAGTCTTTATAAATATGCCTCCAATTCAATATGAGTACAGTAAGCATCAAATAAAAGTATGTTAATCTTGATTATAAAGCTGTTTTATTTTAAAAAAATTGTTTCAAAAATTGCCCATTTATGTTCTACTTAGACCATGTTCTTGTGACTAACAGTATGCAAACCAAAGGCTCAGGATAAACTTTCATTCTCCTCTTTCTTCCTCGTATTCTTCCAGCTGTAGTGATGAAGAAAACTCCAGTATGAAACTATCCGTCATCCTCTGAATTCTCCTCCATCGGGTGGAGATGAAGGAGGAGGAGGAGGAGGAGGAGGAGCTCCACTGCAGTGTTTGGTTGTAGTAGAAGACCGAGGTAGACATGTTTTGTTGGTTTGTATGGTGTGTTTGAACCATTTTATGTGGAAACAAAAGTGTAAAGATTGGCCATATTTACAAGAACTTTGTTGATCTTGCCATTTCATGCAGAAAAAATGCAAGTTCTAACAAATATTGTGGGGATTGATTGAATTCGCATTAAATGGATTTACTAAATGGAATTACTTTTGAAGAGCCAAGATGCCCAAACAGAATAGATTCTGATTCTTTGTGTAGTTTCTGCTAATTTGATTTTGTCTTCCAAAAGCCTGTTGTGACCGGGGACAAACGTCTCACTTCAAGTCACTTCAGAAGGATAAGCAGCAGTTTACCACTTAATCGCTGGAATTATCAGCCTTTCTCTCTCGCGGTTTTTATCTCGCTCTCCGTCTCTCTCCATCGCTGACAGCTGAAAAATACGAGGACACGCTGTTCACAAAGTCACAAGTCAACACTCAACATCCTCTCTTTCTTTTCCTCTTTCTTTCATACTCCCCCCCTCCTTCACCACCCCCCTTGTGTCTCTTTCTCTCGTTGTTGACAATGGCATTTTCTGTGAGCAAGTGACTAAGAGTCGAGGAATGTTTGTGTGTGAGTGTGTGTGTGTCCTCGTCCGTACTGTCACAGGCTGTCATGGCCAGGGGAGAGAGAGAGAGAGAGAGAGAGAGAGAGAGAGAGAGAGAGATGAGTCCAACAAAATGACAGCAGGAGTGTATTTCAGGCTCCCATGGTGGCCATGTGGGGTCACGACCCTGGACTGACTCTGTCAAAGAGAGACAGAAAAGGAGAGACAGAAAAAAAAAAGATTGACAGGTGTCTGTGGAACCGTGGGTGTGTGAAACAGTAAAGACAGTGTGTGTGTGTGTGTGTGTGTGTGTGTGTGTGTGTGTGTGTGTGTGTGTGTGAGGAGAAAACAGAGACAGAGACAGAGAGGGAGAGAGACAGATGTCTTAGCATGTGAATGCTAGTTGAATTTGCTGCCAAAGTACATTAAGTAACAGCACAGCTACAGCATGTTTGTACAGTGTGTGGGTACAGCATAGGTGTGTGTGTGTGTGTGTGTGTGTGTGTGTGTGTGTGTGTGTGGGTGCATGTGTGCGCACACGTGTGTTTTGTATCTGACCGTGTCCCGTGTTTTCCAGCTCCTCAGACAGGAAGTGCTACCTTAGCGACGAGATGAAAACACAGGAAGTACAAACTGCGTGTTTCAAATTCCAGCATTTTCTAACACCAATGGCAGAGAGAGAGAGAGAGAGAGAGGGAGGGAGAGAGAGAGAGAACAATGAGCAGCACACACACTCAGTTTCATCAAAAAAAAACAAAATGTTCAAACTGGGGGGCTGCAGTCACACAGATGGCCAGACACACACAAAAGGTCAATTATGAAGCTGTGGAAAGAAAAGACAATTATGGCGGATATGTGAGAATACAGATAAATCTTCAGAAATGCTCAGGCATTCCTGTCTCACTCACCACAGTGATAATATTCCCACTGAACAATATAGAAAATACATACATGTGTGCATATAAAATTGATGAAACAGAAAGAAGAAATTGTGTAGGTAAGATAAAAACTCATAAAAACATCTGACCTCAAAAGTAAAAGCAGCTTTCTTCAAAGGCCTGACAAGCCTCATGCTCGGGGGGGGGGGGAGGGACTCATCTTGCAGGATGTGTCCTCGGTGTCAGGCTGCGTAACGATAGTTACATAAAGAAAAATCTAAAGCTTATTAAGCGGTGAACAAGGCTTTGCCCTAGTCCTCCCATTGGAATACTGTGTACACAACAAGTTTTTAGAGAAACTATCCAGCTGGTCAACTTAAGTGATGAAAACATAGACAACAAAATCATCCATGTGTTCCTGGTAAATCACTCCAGTGCTCCATGCTAACACTTCAGCATATACACTATGTACAGGATGTGTAGCCTAATGGTAGGCAACTAACATTAACTAGAAAGAATATGAGAACTTGTTGCAGCTCAAAAGCGATTTGGGAAGTAATTTTAAATGATATGTGGCAATGTCTGGCAGTGTTGTGCAGGCTGGTAACATGAAATACAATACAAAAATAGCACAGTAGTACTGTTACTACTGATAGTAGTTTTGAATTAGCAAGGACTACTTTCGTGAAGCTGGTAGGCAATAGACCGAATCACCGTGACGTCGCGCTAACAACAACAGTCACTTCCTGGTAGACAACTGCCGATTGATTTGAATTGCGGAGATATCGGCAAACTTGTTTATTTCTGTTGTCATTTTCAGCCGTAACTGTAACGTTTAAAGATATATTGCATAGTTAAACACGGTGGTCCGACCTATCTGACGTTTCTGCTGTGCTTATTTTATGTACTGTGTTAGCGTCTTTGATAAACCAAATCTACCCAACAGCGACATCTCACCGCCGGTCGACTGATACAAGCACTCGGCCCGTCCCGGATCTCCTGCCTTTGCAGACGCTGAATCCAGACCTGTCTTTGAGCATGTTTGCTCTTCGCAGATGGAAATCTGAAAAACCCGAACCCTTCTCCACTCTTTATCGTTACCCGGCACCCCCATACACAACAAGACTTAACCATTTTCTACCCGGAAGTTATTGTAAACAAACATTGTGATTGGTTCTATATGAGACTGTGTGCAGCTAAAAATCACTGCACAGCGGATGAATATGTTGTTGCTCACCTAAAATAGTTCCAAAAATAAACTGTGGCTGCAACCGCTAACAACTTATAGTTACTAAAATGTCAGTCTTCTAAATTTGGATACTGCTAGTCCCCTACTTAACCCAGTGTATGCTAAAGCGTTAGCATGGAGCACTGCAGCAGATCTACCGGGGACACATGGATGATTTTAGTGTCTATGCTCTCATCACTTAACAAGTTGACCGGCGGGTCAGTCTCCCAAAAACTTGATGTATTCCTCTTACAGTGCTGTCTTTCTCTCATTGCCCTGCTATGTGTCCCTCCCTCCCTCCTCCTCCCTCCTCCTCCTCCTCCTCCTCCTTCAATCAAACCAGCTCTTCTCCTCCTCCGCATGGCCTTGTGTAACCTCTCGCACCCCTCTTGTCCTCTGTCTCTCACTCCATCGCTCTCTCTCTCTCTCTCTCTCTACTCTCTCAGACTCGCTGTTTGTCAGCCTGGCTTGGCGGTGACGTTATTATGTTGGCATAGATTATGCCGGGCCAAACACTGGCTGGATTTACTCCTCTCCTGCTGCCTATCCCTCTCTCCCTCCCTCCCTCCCTCTCTCTCTCTCTCCCTCCCTCTCTCCATTCTTATCTCCTTCCCTTGCTTTACATCCTTAACCTCCTCCTCTCTCTCCTTGCATCCTTGTATTTCTCTCTCTCTCTCTCTCTGTCTGTCTCTCTCTCTCCTTCCATACCTCCTCCCCCTCTCTATCTCCAGCCCTCCCTCCCTCTCTTGATCTCCCTCGACTGTCCATAGCATGTCTCTCTCCTCCCTCTCTTTTTTCCTCTCCATTCTTGTCTCTCTTCCTTACCTCTTCTCTCTCCCTCCCTACCTCTCTCTCTTTTTTCCTCCCTCCTTCTCTCTTCTCTCTCTCCCTTGCTTCCTCCTCTCCATCCCTCTTTCCTACCATACCTTCCATACCTCCCCTTTACCTCCCTTTCTCCATCCTTTCCCCTCTTTCTCTCTCCAGCTCTCCCTCTCCACCTCTTACCTCCCCTTCACTTCCCTTCTTTCTCTCTCTTTCTCCAGCCTTCCCTCCTGCCATACCTCCCTTACCTCCCTTTCTCCCTCCCTCTCTTCTGTCCAGAGCATGTCACACACATGTACTGTATGTAAGTATGTCCATTAAAACTCCATAAGTTAATAAAATGTCTTTGCACCAAGACAAACTCCTGTACATTTATTGTACTTGGCAAGCAAAGTGACCCTGACTTTCTCTCTGTTCCTCCCTCCCTCCCTCCCTCTCTCCATACCTGCATCCCTCCGTCCCTCATCTTTCCTTCCCCTCCCTTCCCCTCTCTCTCTCTCTGTCTCTCTCTCTCTCTCTCTCTCTCTGTTCTGACAGTGTGATCCATGGGGGCATTATCTTTCCATTATCTGTCCATCCCATAATCGTTTCCCTCACCTCGCCCGGCGTCTCGGGAGAATATTAATCAGCTCACAGACAAGTCTAATCACTGCTCTGGGGCTATAATGGGAGCTGCAGTCCATCAGGCACTAACCACACACATACACACACGCACACACACACACACACACACACACACACAAAAATGAACAGGGTCCAATTAGTCTCATACTCTCTCTCTCTCTTTCTCTCTCTCCCTCCTGCTGTCCTACACACAAACAAAGACATAAATACACAAAGCTGAGCACACAGCCACCCATAATTATAGTACACACACACACACACACACACACACACACACAGGCATGTATACAGTATAATATATGGACAAGCCCCAATGTGCTTGAAGGGTTTATTTAGAAGAAGCTACACATCCACTTTGGGGAAATAAACACAAATTATTCAAATAAAAACAAGAAATACTTAACCAAACATCACTATTTTCATCAACTGCATCACTTTTTTATTTATTTTTCAACATCTACATCATGTATCCACTGTCCATATCACACTAAATCCATCAAAACACCAAATTCATTCCACATAAATCCTGTTCCAGCACATTCCTGAAGCACAGGTTTTAATCCAAAAGGCAATAGGAGAAAGGATGAAAGAATTTACTTTTTTTTTTTCCCCCAAAAAAACCTCTTCCAGATCTTGATTATGAATGGCCGCCCCGGGGAGGATGGGAGGAGGAGGAGGAGGAGGAGAGGAGGAAGAGGAGGAGGAGAGAATAGAGGGATGAAAGGAGGAGAAGAGCAGAAGATCAGAGGCAGAGGAATGTTCTCCAGTTCTCCATACAGACATGAACATGCATGTAGCAACACATGCATCACACACACACAAACACACACACACACACACACAAACAGGGGTAAATGGACCAACACAAGCACACACACATCTGCATGTACAAATACACACATACACAAAAATGTATCTGCTCACACACACTCTCCCACATACACACACCATCCATGTTTTAGATGTCAAGAGTTTGTTGAGGCATCCGAAAATTCCTATAGTCTCCCATCTATGCAGGTTGAGAGAGGAGCGGTGTGTGTGTGTGTGTGTGTGAGTGTGTGTGTGTGTGTGTTATTGGGGGGGAGAGGGGGTTAGCGTGAGGTGGGATGTTGTGGAAAGATAAGGGATATGGGGTTACGTGAGGAAGTATTTGTATGTTTGTGTGTGTGTGTGTGTGTGCATGTGTGTGTGTGTGTGTGTGCGTGTGTGTGTGTGTGTGTGTAGGTAGACTATAAATCCCAAGGGGACTGCAGCAGACACAGCTGTTTCACGCCCGTCCAGATGTCAGTGGAGAGAGAGAGAGAGATAGAGAGAGACATGCACAGACCTATACTGTACACATCAAAGAGTGTACAATAACACAAATGCAAAGTCTCACACACACACACACACACACACACACACTACAGATGGTGTTAGTGTAGTCACTGAGAGCAACCATCAGGAAGAGCTTTGAAGCCAGTGAACAAGCTCTCTTTCCTCACTGCAGTGATAGTGAGTGTTGGAGAAACAAACCTATCTAATGCTGCTGATAGTGGCTGTTATGAGAGAGATACACCTCCAGTACGGAAACACACTGGAGCGGCGGCCATGTTGCAGTAGCAGCTAGTTAGCCGTACTAACACAAAACTACACAGACTTTAAAAAGCATCTTAATTCATCCAGGGAGGATCTGCTGAACACGTTCACTCTTTTTCACATTCATTCAGTTCCATGTATTCACACGCTGAGAAAGAGCAGAACGTGTCTTATTCATTTCCTCCACACGCAGTCTCTTAGCTTTAAGATTTAAACCGGCAACTCTCCAGTCACATGTTCACTACTCTATTAGGTTGCAACCAGGCTTTAAAAGCAGCAGACAATGCAATAAATGCATAAATGCAATCTTCAAAATTCATAACCAACCTGTGAGAACTTTGCTCACAGTAAAAAACGTATTGCCATGAATTCAAACCAGGGATTGTTGCTTCCCTAACGCATGGCCTGCAACTGTGCCACCCATAGACTGTAAAAAAAAAAGATGGACGTAGTGAGTGTGACATCACCCATAGGTTTCTGAAGGGCCATTTTGAAGCCTAAAAATTGGGTTTACGATCTCCACCATGTTGACATTTTTTGGAGCCAGCGCAGCCAAAGCGAGGCTGAGGGTCGTCTGCAGCGCCGCCTGCTATTGGCCCGTAATAGGCGACCTGTCAATCACTAGGAAAACAACCCCATTTCATAACCATTATATCCCGTTAATGACACAATGAGGACACACATTAGAAGAAGTGAAATTATCTACTGAGACCATAACCTCTTGTCGAAAAAAATTAATGACTTTATATTTTGAGTGAGAAGCTGGGTTGGGGTCCCATTGACTTGCATGTACTTGGGCCGGGTTCGGAGTCTTTTTGGTGCCAGCCTCTAGTGGAGGAATTGCCGCCTGCCGCCATACACGCTGCATCGCCCCGCTCCACAAAGCCAAACCCAGAGGGAGAAGCCATCAGGGAGACAACTGCCGACAGCTGCAGCTCAGCCGTCACACCTGATGTTAATCGAGCTCGTCAGCAGCCGTCAGTGTGGCTTCAGCGTGTCCCCGGACCACGTGTTTCTTTCCCCCCCCATCTCTCTCTCCCTGCACACGAAGGAGTCGACTGGCTTGACACACTCCCTCTGCCCTCCACCTGAATTTGAACTTCACCTCATGTCGCTCTCCACTATCCACCACTTCTTCTCCTCACTACCTCCAACTTTGACTAATAAACTCTCCTCCTGGGCTTGTTTGCATCGAATTTGGCAAGGCAAGGCAAGGCAAGGCAGCTTTATTTGTATAGCACATTTCATACACTGGGGCAATTCAAAGTGCTTTACAGAGTGATAAAAATACAGTAAAGGTAAAAGATTTACAATTAAAAAGTGCAAAAGTACAGACAAGAGATACAAAAGATAAAAGACTTAAAAAGTAAACTAGTGCAGTTCAAATCAAATGAGATAGAAAGATGAAGGAACACAACACATTTGCTGTGATTTCTGGTTGTGTTGCCCAGCTGGTGTTTCCCCCAATACCACAACATGAATGTAATACCTCTCACTATGGAACATCTGCAGTCATCCTCAAGCCTTTGCATGTACAATATCTAGTTACTCGTGTCTCAAGATACTCATCATTCAAACGTGTAAACCAATCGGATATCAGTTAGGGACAGAAAAGCATTTTTATTGGATGGGATGAGTGGAGGGGCGGGATTGTTCTGCTGGTGCAGTATGATGTCATCTTTAAAGATACACTGTTTTCCAGGTAAGTAAATGGGATGGGGCTTTTGATAGAAAAATACAGGAAAATATATTTTTTTGTAATTTTTGTTTGGTCATTTATTGTTATATAGGTGTATATTATGGCATGGAAAATTAACAAGAACAAGGTGAAAAAGTCATGTTTCCTTTCATCGTGACTTTAAATCAGACTTATCTGGTTCTGCTATTAAAGAAAAATCAGTTTTGCCCCCCCAGTGTATGTGAGGCCTGTGTGTCACTGTGTCCTATTTAAAGTGTTAAAAGCCGTGGTGATAGTGGAAGTGGTTAGTGAGTGAAACAGGATCCTTCTCCCATGAAGTCAAGTTGTTGATAGGGGAGCAGGGTACTTTGGATAACTGTTATATCCTTTCCACGAACACGCGCACATACACACATGCACACACACACACACACACACACACACACACTCACTAAGGATACTAGAGGAAGAGTGTATCCATTCCCGTCTTCAGGATGTTTTGAGAGTGAAAGTGGAGCCTTTTCTGTTTTTTCATCGTAACACTGTTGATGGGGGCTCTCTCTCTCTCTCTCTCTCTCTCTCTCTCACACACACACACACACACACACACACTGATACACCAGCATCTTACCCGTCAGCATCTGTCACCTCTTTACATGGAAATGTAAAAGAGTCCTAAGCACAGCTGCATGTCGAGAGCAGAGTGGAAAACACACATCCAGCCACTGTGTACAGAGTTATGCATAGCAATGTCCTGAAGCAAGTCTGACAGCTTTATACAGATTTTTATGGATTTTTGAGGCTAAAATAGCAGAAAACGGACCAGTTTTTTAACCTTTATTTATCCAGGAACACGGCACAACCACAGTGTTCTGCTGTCGGCCGCTGAACAGCTACATGGGAGGAACTGGGAGATGAGTGCCTTGCTCGAGGGAACCTCATGGTAATGGATGAGGGAAGAGAGACTGTTACTCATTCACTTTCCACACCCAGATACTCCCAGCTGGTCTGGAGATCTGAACTGACCTTCTAGTTACCGGCCCACATCGCTAAGATATCTCAGTGCTGTGAAACAGGGAGGTTAGCAAAATAAAACTGTGATTCAAAACGTTTCTAACTGAACAGAATTGAAGCCAGCTGAATAAAATTACTATGCAACTTTCTGTACATAGTTCACTATATAACAGGCTCTCACTCTATTTTAAGCTAGCACAAAAGACAGAATATTGTCCACTGGTGGAAAAAGTAGCCTACTCAGATTCGTTATTTAAGTAAAAGTAACAACACCATAATGGAAAAATACTCCAGTATCAAAAGTAAAAGTAGTCATTTTGAAGAATGGTTCCTTTCAGAGTGTTAAATTACTGATGCATTAACCAGTAAGAAGTATTTTAATGTTGCAGGTCTAACTGCTCCATATACTGTTGGGGAGTTTAAACTCTAACAAATCTAACAACATATTTTATAATTCTGGGTATAAAGGTTTTCCTGAACCTTTACAGATTTATGAAATCATGAAGCATGTTTTTTTTTCATGTAAAGTAACATTTTGAATTGTATGATATTTAAAGTGTCAAGGAGCAAGAAAAAGTTTGATTATTCACCTTGAAAGTGCTGTAAAAGAGCTTGAATTTCATTCTTAAAAAGCTGTGCGAACCCTGTTCATCGGAAGAAAGCACATTTCCAAGCAGAGGTCTTAGATTAAATTTTTTGATTTAAGGTTCACCCTGGCACTGTTACTGTGCAGCAGTAATCCTCTGCCTCCTCTCACCACATCAGAAGTAAGGTGACCGT
>NW_027278974.1:0-47500 GCF_046629955.1 Centroberyx affinis | reverse complement strand
AGACAATATTTCGATTAAGGTGTTTACATGAGTTGCTTATAGATTATTCCATTCATATTCCCGTTTACATGCTACAGAGCATAGTCCGATTAATGACTGAAGACGCACGCCCACATTACATCCCGACGTCCTCCATCCGAGTTTCCCTCCGGAATTTAACCTGAAACACTTTCTGTCATGTTGCTACCGGGGTAGGGACAAAATGTTGGGACTTCTTTTTACCGGTGGCAGTCATCTTTTCTTCTGTAAACAAGTTACGCAACACTCGCTGGAAGCTAGAGCATGCGTCGTCAAGCAGGTGGATTGTTGTACGTGTCGCAAAATGCTGCGAAAACTCTGATAGGACGTCTCAGTGCGATTAAGGTGTAAACATGTCTACAACGCACTTCAATAACGCGACTAAGATCGGAATACTCCACATGTCTTAATTCAACTATTGCTTACTCCGATCAGAAAATGCTGTTTACATGGCACTGTGGCCTTTTCAGTGAAGCGAATGAGAAAACCTTTGAATGAAGAAGCAAAGAAGGCGAAGAGGGAGAGTGAAAAAACCCAGTCAGCCAGCAACATCGTCTTTGTGACAGGAAGCAATGGGGTTTCATGGGAAATGTGGTCTTAATTTTGAGAAACACCACTAACCACAAGACAGAGGCTTTCAATTATATCAACCATGATCTCATTTGTTTATGGAACTTAAAGGTAAATGAGCTCTTCAGACAAGTCCAGAAAAACAAAAAAGGATTTGCACAGTTTGGTATACATTGATATTGCACATGAGTGAATTTGTCAGTCTCGGTGCAAAAAATGCCAAAGTTTATGGAAATGATATCAATGTTTTAGAGTTAATTTGACAATGATATATTGACGTTTAATGAGATGCTATATCTAACACCTTTAAATTCCAAAATCCACCTTTAAATGCCAACGTTAAACTGTAAGTAACAGTAACCGGCAGTAAGGAGGTCAAAGGTCAGAGCCACAGTGTCATGTCAGTGTTCCTGTAACCCTCAGATCATCACGAACGGCAGAGAAGAGCTAGATAAGGAAGTATGAGTGGAGGAGAGACGATAGAGGAGAGTTTCCCAAGTCTATTCCTGGATATTAGACCTCAATCATCCTCCTTTGTGTTGTTTCACTTCTCGTCAGAACTTGATCTGTTATCTTTTCTGAAAAATCCCCACTAACTCTATCACTCACCCACTCGCTCACACACACACACACACACACACACAAAATAAACAATTTGCCTGGCTTACTGTAATCCAGGAAAACAGATTTTGACTGTAAATCTCCTGGCATAACCTCTTTTTTATTGTTGTCACGTACACAAAAAGTCTCTCCGTCGCTACCCTTTTTTTAACCTCCCTCCCTCTCCTGCTGCACTCTCTGTTTTTCTGTCAGTTCTCCTCCACCCATCTGCCTCAACCTCTTATGGACTTATATTCTCTTAAAATCTCTTTCATCTATCTATCTATCTATCTATCTATCTATCTATCTATCTATCTATCTATCTATCTATATCTACGTACACAGAAACACAGCTTTACCCAGATAAACACAGACTTTACACACACACACGCACACACACACACCTACACACACACACACACACACACACACACACACAGTGTATCCTCACACCACCATCTTAGGCCAAGTTCTTGACAACAGACTCCCAGCCGTCTCTCCCTCCTCCACAGCCTCATAATTGACCTTCTGTGTGTGTCTGGCCATCTGTGTGACTTCAGTCGCCCTGTTTGAACATTTTGAGTCTTTCTGAGTGTGTGTGTGTGTGTGTGTGTGTGTGTGTGTGTGTGCTGCTCATTGGTCTGTGACTGCTGCTCTGTCTCGCCTTATTTTTCTTGCCCCCTCTCTCTCTCTCTTTCTTTCTTTTTCTCTCACCATTCAATTCCAGCTGTCCTGAACGCAGATGACAGTATCAATCAAATTCTCTCTCTCCCTCCCGTTCTCCTCTTCTTCTTCTTCTCCTCCTCCTCCTCCCTTGTGACAGCACATTTATTCATTTTTGTCTGTATTCTTGGTGCTTGTGGGGATAAGTCTAGTTTTGTCCCATATCTGTCTCTGTTTAGGGTCTAGGTTGTGTTTCAAGTTGAGGTTGTAGTGATAAAAATTTGTTTTACTTGTAAAACATTTGGACTACACTTATTTTAGTTTTGGATCAGACTAAATTACAATGCTAATTTTAATTTCACATTGTCTCTAGCAGTGGTAGTAATTGCCTTACTGTAGTGGAGCACCACTGCCAAATGAATGCAGATGAAATACATCTACATGAAGGCATTTAGTGGCTCACAATGGGACCAGGATCAGGCTCCAGTATTGTGACTGTTCTGTGAGGACTTTAGCCTTCAAATCCATTCAATAAATATCATTTTAACTAACTTTATTTGTAAAACATCATTCTTATCCTCAGACATAGTATATTTGAAAAAATGTGGCACCTTTAATCCGTTTTCTCTGTGAAAATATAATGTGAAACAAGAGTGGGACTAAATACTGTATATATACTATATCAACAATAACCTGAATGTTGTTATTGATGATGATGATGGTAATAATGATGATGATGATGGTAATAATGATGATGATGATGATGGGTAACCTCTGCAGTACATTTTCATCACACACCTTGTCAAGCAGTTCAATAGCGCCCCCCTGTGTCACACAGGGAAAAATCAGTGAAGCCAAACCAACCAATAGTATCCAATAATAATATCCAAAAGTGTTGATGACTGATTTTCTCTGTGAAAATAATCAATCAAACATAAGCAGGACTGGATGGTGGAGTTTGAAATAAACCGCTGGTGAGCAATAACATGTGAAAGTTACTATACTAGTATTATCTTGTTACAATTACATGTTTCTGATTCTCTTGTCTTTACATCAAATGTTGAACACGTGCTTGTGTGAGTGGGAACAAAAGTGTGTGTGAGATACTGTGTGTAGTGTAATTGTATTTGTGTGAAGTGCGTGTGTGTGTGTGTGTGTGTGTGTGTGTGTGTGTGTGTGTGTGTGCATGCCCATCTGTATGACAGACCTCTATGTGAGCCTAAATTAGGATGAGTAGGCTGTGTCTGCCAGCTGGAATAGAATGTGATGAAGAAAGATTGGGCTCATCACTGACAACCAGGAACACACACATCTATCTTTGTGTGTGTGTGTGTGTGTGTGTGTGTGTTGTTTTACATTCTCAACTTTAGAGAATAGCCAACCAACCACACACACACACACACACACATATACACAGAGCGATGTATAAGGTCTAATTTTAAGGAATGCGTTTGTTGTAGTTCAGCATCCATGAGATAGGATGGAAATAAACAAAGAAAAGGACCAGTAATCTGTATATCTATCTATCTAACATCATTTACCACTGTCTGCCATTGCCAGTAATAAAACTGCTCCCTCGTTCCCTGTGATATCCCACCAGTATCAAACTCAGTAAAACACGAATCGTTAAAAGTTACTGTGACAATAAAAGGCAACAACTGCACTGATATTTAGTGCCGTGAGTTGACATTGTAGTACCTGGTGAAGACCAGGGGGTGGCAGCACCTCCACAGATGTTCCACCATCCAGCTGAAGTGAAGAAGAGGAAGAGGAAATATGAACACCTGTAACCCCACTGGTTTACTCAAAGCGATATAGATGAGCAGGCGGTTTATTTTAGTGAGTTACTTGCAAAAACAGAAAATATTGGTGGATCTTCACTGAACCCTATGGAGGACATATATTCATAATAATAATAATAATAATAATAATAATAAACTTTATTTGTATAGCACCTTTCATACAAGAAATGCAGCTCAAAGTGCTTTACAACAAAGAAATTACATGCACCAAGTGCTTCACATAAAACTTGATAATAATAGTGAAAATAAGATAAAGATGAGAATAGAATACATAGAATGCATCTTCACATGAAAATAGACATAGAATGAGCATAAAAACATCATACTCATATTCATGATCTCGAGAAATCCCATTTTGTTATCTCAATAATGAGATGATTTGCTTTCAAAATCATTTTATAATAATTCTGTGGAACAAGCGGAGCAGGACAATATTGATCACCCTATCATATTTCTCTTTAATGAAGGCTGACAGACTGAAATATCATTATGCCCTGCTATTACAGATAATATACATCTAGATAATTTTCTCATTATCTCGGGAAAACAAAATGTGTTATCTGGATATAATGACATACATAACTAAATATCTCGAGAAAACAAAGAAAATTCACTTATCACCGTAAAATGGCGAGTAAAATGTATGAACATATGTCCTCAATGGGCTTCTGTAGATCTTTGTGATACAAAATTAACTTTTATTTTACAAAACAGTAAACTTCAAGATACTCAAATGAGCTCTCAAATATATTCCAACTTCCACTCATTGCATTGTGCTGAAAAGGGGGCGTGTCAAGTCAGCTGCTCATGTGACCTGACCCAGCTGGACCCGGCAGTTGTGACTCTGGAACGGATTCAGGGCTGCGGTCGAATTGTCTTTTTTGCTTAGGAAGGTTCCTAACTGAGTGAAATGACCCAGAAGTATCTAAGTATGTATGTATATCTATATATATATATGTATATGTGTATATGTGTGTATGTATATATATATATATTTTTAGATCTGGTTTACTCAGTTCTATATATGCATAGTTGTCTACATACTGTAGATTGCACAGGCACTTTCTTTCTTTCTTTCTTTCTTACCCAGTCTCTGCCAGGACTGGTTTTTTATCTTTGTTAAGATTGCAGATTGCACAGGAACTTTCTTTCTTTCCCAGTCTCTACCAGGACTGGTTTTTAACTTTGTTTATTCCTATCTGTTTTTAGTCTCTTATCGTGCTTTTTCAGAATTTTTAATTTGTACCTTCCTATCTCGTAATGTACACATTGGAAGCTACTGTACACCAGAATTTCCTTCGGGATCAATAAAGTATTTATCTATCTATCTATCTAAGTGGCAGCCATGATAAGAGCTGTTCGAATTCTCTAAATGCTAAGGAAAGGTGCTTCAATGCTTCCTTTCTTATCTCCTTTAGCATAGGATACACTGAACCATCCTTTACGGTTGTCTTTTCCTAAGTCCTTATGAATTCTCCTTCACATTTTTCCTTGACCTCATGACGTTTTCCATCGAGGTCAAGGAAAAGTGGTTAGGAAAAGGCATAGGACATATTTTTTTTGACTATTCGACCGCAGCCCAGGTTTTTTTTGGCTGTGATCACAGTACTCCCTGAAGGGTAGAGAAAGACATATTTTACTGCTGAAAATGGGCACCATTCTCCTTTAATGTATGCATAATAAAAGTCCCTCGCTCATGCCAGGTGTAGCTCATAGCTAAAGAGGAATTTGGCTCTATTCTGATGAGTAGAGGCCTCAGGACAGACATTCATCAGCTGTGTTAGAACAGAAGAGTTTATTAATTGCAATGCACCTCAAGGTAGTGGTAGCACCAGAACTTGAATGGATAGAATAGTCCTTCTACTGTTTGTCATGGTAAATTGGCTAGCATAAAGTAAAGTGGTGATTATGGAATTTTAAGGGTTAGTTGCTATGGTGACAATGCAAGTCTGGGCATTAATGCTGTAAAGTCTGTCACATTTGCTTGAGAACTGTGCAGATGAGTCTGTTAGCAAACTGTCAAAACTCAACTGAAAGCTAACGTTAGCGCTGAGGCTAACGTAGCTTTATCACAGACTGTACTTCTCTCTCTGAGTCAACATTAGCATGTTAGCAAATCATGGCAGCAAGGTAATGGAGAAGCTGCTTTGGTTCTTGCTGTATAACCTCTCACCTCAGTGACTTGCTGTAAGTCGGTTTATACAGAAGCTAGTCCAACGGTTCACATTAACATGGCCGCCAAGCGTTGAGCGTTCTATTCAGGGTGCCATGCCAAAACTCCATGCCTGGCTCCATCCACAACCGTGGCTTCTGACAGCCTTGACCATAAGCTTGCTCTAACCCTAACCTCAGTGACCTCATGCCTCAACCCAACCACCTCCGGGATAACGGGCTGTCGGACAAATGGGCTTTCAGTCCAATGGGGTGGACATTTTTCTGACTATTGGGGTTTCGGAATAATGGGTAGTCGGAACAATGGGCAGTCCCCCTATTCAGACTGATCTCACAGAAAAACGTGAAACGAACACGACATGTTAACAGCAAATTACGTGTTGGTGGAACGTAAAGTGTTAAATTTACGTGTTCCCAGCACGAAACGGTTACGTGAAGGAGACACGACTATAAACAGGAAGCAGTGTGACATTGAAATGAAACGGTGGCCAGTAAGGGATGTGTGGTCGGGGTGGTGGATGGGCGTATACGTTTGCCTTCGATGCCGACGACTGGGGTTCAATTCCCAGTATTTTTAAAGTACATTTCAACCGTAAGTCACATTTAAATTTTTAACGAACGTTTTCCTTATTTAACCATGACCAAACCATTTCTCTAACCTTACCCAAGCTGTTTTAGTTGCCTAACCATAACCTTAACCCAAACCTTAACCAAGTTGGTTTACTTGCTTAAACTTTACCATAACCTTAACCAAACTTGTTTTACTTGCCTAAATTTACCCAAAGTCGTTTTACTTGCCTAAATTTAACCCTTAAACAACCTTTGGGGACGTAATTAAATTCGTGGAGGATAAACGTTTTTAAATTCGTGGTGGAGGAACGTATTTTAGAGATTGTGTTCATTTCACGTATTTGTGTGAGATCACGTTGGTTCTATTCAAGTTCTGTGGGTAGCACTTTATTTGGATAGTCCAATGTTGATACTCAACTATCAGGTGACAGAAGTAGATGTTCAACAAAGTGTCACTTGCCTCTTTGCTGCATTTCTACAGAGTGTGTAACCCTAACATGACCCCATTTAGACTTTTCACACAATTATGAGTATCACTCAGCAGACTTTTTAGTGACAGTCACTTGATAGGAAGTCGAGTATCAACATTGGACTATCCAAATAAAGTGGGACCCAGGTAGTATTTACCAATACACAAGATCTAATGTTAAGTCCTTGTGCTATTTTGTGTGTTACAGGAAGGGGTGGGGAGAGGAGAGCGAGAGAGAGAGATGAAGATGAGAAGGTAAAAGGAAGGTCAGGGAAGAGAGAAAGAGAGAGCTGGGGGCAAACCGGAGAGAGCGAGGAACCAGCACACAAGAACCAAGGTGGGGAAACAAACACCGTCCACCAGCCACATGCTGATAAGTTTAGACATGTGTCTATTCTGCCAGTCAGTTTGGAAGGTAAATAACAACCTTTCAATCTGTTTGACTGGAGAAATCCATACAGGTTCGGTAAGAAGAATAATTTGCTCCTTGGGGATCAATAGAGCAGCACAAAAAATAGTGCCAGTCACTGTGGAAAAAGGATGATGTTACTTTCCTGTTTTTTCCCCTTTTTCTCCCCTTTTTTCCCTTATTCCTGACAGGAAACGAGGTAAAAATAAATGAAAGGGCAGAAAAACAGCAATATATATTGAACGTATGATAGGATATACGTTTGTTATACACAAATTGCAATGTATAGTGTGAATGTCCCTTGTTAAGTTCATGTGGTTTGGATAGCTGATCCCAAAATAAATTGAATCAGATTGAATCTGAATCACCAAGAGGCATCCACTGCAAGCTACAGGATCTGCACATGGTGACAGAAAAATGCTTTTTGACCACAATCAGACACACACTCACTTTGCATGGCAGAGGTTTTTAGGGGAGGATCAGGATCATGGAGCTGGCAAAGTCACACTTGTTATGAACACCTGTATTGAAAACTGAGAAGCATCCATAAATTCCCCCAAAAAAATCCAATTAAAATGTGTACACTGGATTTTTTTCCAATTTTTTCCGCATTTCAGTCCTCCCACACTCCCATTTTAACACACTGACAAATCCAAGAGTTAACGCTTCTCACAATAATCAATATACTAACTGTACAGCAAAGGTTCTCAACGTGGGGTCTGGGGACGACCAGGGGTCCTTGAGGGGGTTCCAGGGTTCCCCAGCAAATTGATGAAGTGTTAAACTTCACCATTATTTATTTTACAAGAGGTTAACACAATTACAGAATGTAGAAGAATGACTAATTGATCATAGTTTCACTGTTATCTCTCCAAAACAAAAGACAAAATCATATCTAACAATATAAATATTCTCAGGTTTGGGTCCAAGATACAAAATCTCATCAAATGGGGGTCTGTGGCTCTAATGTGGACTAAATTAGGGTCCTTGATATGAAAAAGGTTGAGAATCACTGGATTACAATATCTCTCGTTTACAATATCCTCTAATCTGGCATCCCATTAAGTCCTGTCCTAATTATGCATGTGCCACACGTCTCGTGGACGGTTCATGGAACATGCCCGGTTCGCAGGCTGACATGACTTTGGCCCTAATGACATTCATTATGGGCTTAATTAGATGTACAACAGGCCGCCGCGGCAGCAAAGACGAATGCTGATAATTAAGTTCTGGGCAAAGGTTGACTGGAAAACATGCTACTCAGATAGAGTCTGCCCTTTCTCCATTATGACGCATAGAGAGAGACAGAATGATAGACAGAGAGAGAGACAGAGGGAAAGTCATGCAAACTGGCAAATGGCAGAGTTGGAAAGTAACAAGTATGAGTACATTTACTGAACGACTGTACTTAAGTAAAATATTGAGGTACTTTACTTGAGTATTTCCATTTTGTGAAACTTCATACTTTTCCTCCACTACATTTCAGAGGGGAAACCTTGTACTTTTTCCTCCACTACATTTATCTGACGGCTGGAGTTACTAGTTACTTTGCAGAATAAGGTTTTACATGCAATAAGCTCATGAAATATGTTGCATTGTTAGAGTTTAAACTCTCCAACAGTATACGGAGCAGTTAGACCGACAACATTAAAATACTATTTACAAGTTAATGCATCAATAATTTAACACTCTGAAAGGGACCATTCTTCAAAATGACTTTTACTTTTGACACTTCTATACTTCTATACTTTTTCTTAAGTAAAGTTTTAAATGCAGGCTTTTACTTAATGGAGTAGCTTTCCATTATAGTATTGCTACTTTTACTTAAGTAAAGGATTTGAGTACTTTTTCCACCACTGGCAGACAGACAGAGAAATACAGACCGACATGAAAACAAATAAACATGTTGCCCAATATGTGGAACAAGATGCATCGTCCCTACAAGTTTCATCAAATTCGCAGCTGCAGTGTAGCAGTTATGGCCTTTCAAAATTTGAAATTTTGACCTTTAATTATAGCGTCCCCCGTCAGTCCAATCAGTGTAATTTTTTAAATGTCAAATGTCAAACAGTGCCAAAATGCATCATCGATCCAAGTGACCCCTAACCCTTACTATCGGAACAAAAACAAAGCAGTGACTGAAAGCAATCGCATAAACACTCGTGTGCCGAAAGCGTAGCGCATGCAGCCAAAACCGATCGCAGCATCAGTCAGAAGGCAGCAAACTCTCCTGAACACAAAGTACAGCACAGAGTTTCTGTTACCGCCGCTCCGCCGAGGTCAAACCAATGTCACTGTGCCTGTCAGTCAGTGCAGAGCAGATTCTCACACGCCTGTTAGGAATTAAAAAGCCAATAGATCTAATTGAAAACAGAGTAATATATATATAAAGTTACAGCATAGACAAATTGGTTTATCAAGGACATGTCCCCTTTATCCATTTAATCCCCCTTACTTTGATTTACACTCAGATAAATCAAAGTGTGTGTGTGCTTGTGTGTGCTTGTGTGTGTGTGTGTGTGTGTGTGTGAGAGGGGAGGCTGGGAGGTGGCTGTGAAACAATAACACAGTGGTTATGGGTGATCACTTGTGTGTCTTTGTGTGCCTGTGTGTGTGTGTGTGTGTGTGTTGTTCCAATGTGTTTATCCCATAAATTATATTAAAAATCTCACACTTAACCTTTGGTGGAATAACATTTGGTGGATAGTGCCTTATGAGTGCATATATTTTTAGAAGATGTGGACCCAATGGAAATGGAAACTAAGCTCCATTTATACCTGGTATTAAAACCTACAGTATCTTGGGATCCCAGTTGTATTTCAGGATGGAGATTTAACTGTGTGGCAGTAAATGTTGTTTTCAACACTGCATGCCAGATACATTTCTGTGCAAACTGACAATAAAACGCAGTCTTCTCTTCTCAGCATAAAGATGCAGGACAAACTGTATGCCCAAAACACACTGAATATGGATCGCAAATTGATCTCCCAAACCTCCTCAGGACAGAGATGTACTGTGGCCACATTAAAAAACATGTAACTCAAACCCAACTCAAACAAATATTTTTTACTGGATTTGCCAACTTTGCAAAATAAGTGATCCTGACTTGCAACTAGCGTAGCGGTGATTACATTAAGTATGGACAAGTATCAGTTGCCGCTGGTATGAATGACATAGGCAACTTTTGAAGATGCATATTGCCTAACAGCTTTCACAGCGCCTGGGAGAGGATGTTAAAAAGGAGTATGAGAGGAATAATTTTGCATTAAAGACGAGGGAAAACTGTCCCGCTAGCAAAGCAATATCTGAATTTCTCAAGGCGAGTGTGAATGAAATGCAGACACATGGATAAAATGTGGATAAGAGACGGATGTGTCTTATGCACGGTGGAGGGGAGACGCGGCCACGGAGGGATGAAGTCGCTCTCTCTGACTTTTAGACACACACACACACACACACACACATACACACACACACAGACAAAAAAACATATATAACTGTTACTTGTGTGTCAAACGATAAAGAGAGAAAGTTAAGACTGCAGTGCCTATGGCTTCATCTCACTGCTATCAGCTCCTTTCACTTCACTAGAGACAGCAGCCTACCACACACACACACACACACAGACTGACACACACACACACTCTGACACACACACAAAACAAACCTTAACATATTCTTTTATCATCACTCAAAGGTCCGACAAGTACGATTTTTCTGTCTCATAGCACAAAATGACCTCAATATATCTTTGGGGTTTTGTTGATCAATACAATGACTCACTGATTACTTTGTTTGGAAAAGTCATAGATTGTTCCTTGTTCAGCCATCAGAAGGTGCAAAGAATAGTCTGGTGAGGCGTAGTTTTGTATTAGAATATGTCAATTCAGCTCAGTCTAAAACATTTGAAAGGGAATAGACTGTTGCAGAGAATAGACTGTTGCAGTTCAAGTGGAGGATAGCTCTGATGCCACTGCAGTGACAAGAAAAGCCAGTACAGTTACGAACTCTGTTTAATTTGTAGTAAGACACATGACAGATGCTGTTTAAATAAGAGAACAGGACCAGAGCAAATGTAAAGTGTACAAATTTATTTTAAAAACACTGTACTTTGTAACAACGTGTAAATATTGTGAAGTGAAATGTATTGGCTGTGAACAATATACTGAATCAACAGTGAGAATGAATTGAACTGATATGGATGGAACTTAAGTGAATGCACGAGTCTGATGTCACACACACACACGTGCAATATTCCAGTAATTAGCAACAATATTCACTTGTTTGTGTTCATTGTTCTTATATGTGAATACTAAATATCTTTTTTACTCCCCTTATATTTAAGTTTAAGTCTCTCTCTCTCTCTCTCTCTCTACCTCTCTCTCTCTCAGACCTCAGTGTTGTACACAGACATGTCAGAGGTCATGGTCACATGCAGTTCCCACATGAACTGGTTGACGGGTCTCTTGACTTTGTCCCGCTGCCCTTTGCCCTCCTGGATCATCAGCTGGACATCCTCGTCGTCCAGGACGCGGATCAGGTCGCCCTCGGGGTCGCGGTAGTTCAGGGCGACGTCGTCCACCTTGAAGACGTTTCTGAGAGAGAGAGAGAGAGAGAGAGAGCAATAGATAGAGAGAGAGAGCAAAAGATAGAGACACAGAGAGAGTGAGTAAAAGATAGAGACACAGAGAGAGAGAGTAAAAGAGAGATACAGAAGGAGAGTTAATGGACTACGTTAATTTTGAGACATTAATATGATTACCATAAACAAATGAGACCATCGCCAAGAAGATTGACAGCTTCTACCGGCCTCTATGCTGCATTTCAAATTGTGTGTGTCACCAGATTAGATTTTGCAGGAAATTGGCTGTATTGCTTTATGGCACAAAGAAGGAAGAGGGAGGAGTTCTTCCGGTGCAAATGTAGCTAAAGCTGGCAGATGGTGAAACAAGTGAAAGGCTGATGTAAAGATCACTTCCAACACGTTCATCCTCTTTGTGACAGAGGAGTTGATGGGAAATGTGGTCTTAATTTTGAACACAAGCACTAATAATAACACTGGTGTGAGGCAGAGGCTACCAACCGTCCCAACTATGGTCTCATTTGTCTATGGTAATTCTACCAAGAAATCACCTTTGACTTGCAGTATTATTTGTTCATAATCTCATTCCACAGACTGTTTGATAATCCTTGAAGAACACAACAGATACAATTCACAGGATTTAGAGAACGTTGGACAGCAAACGCGATGATCCACAAACTGATGTTCTGTGTTTGTTTACACCAGAACAAACACTACACCAAGTGTCTAACCAATAAAGGAATGACTGCCCCCCATGTGGCTTTTGTTGATATAGTTTGCTTGAAATTCTGCAGTGTGAAATGTAACCGAACCAATGCATAAATGCAACAAAGCAACAACTCATCCCCTTATCGGGACCAAAGGAAGTGGACTGTAGGTTTGAAAACACTCTAAAAACAGCTCTGGCTAACGCCCACATGTGCAGACAGGACGTTTGACCAGTCCACCATCTTTGTATATGCACCATCTGCTGTATGTTTAGAGAATATGGTTTCAAGAGGGAGAGCTGAACGGGAGATCGAGAGAGGTTAAGAAGACAGAGAGAGAGAAAGAGACAGTTCTAGTTTATGAGATTTTCTTTTGGATTCCTAGAGGCATGACATGGTACAGTATCAAATCTCATAAATGACGCAATCAGAGATGTGCAAAGTTTCTCCCAGCCACCAATGATAAACAAGTGAAGTGAACAAGTGTCATTTTCTTCTATTTCCAAGATGTCAAAATCACAGTTTTAAACCGGTAAAGGCAAAAACGTTTACAAAGCTCTCTCTGGGAAAAGAATAAGGTTTTACTCTGTCAGAAAATATTTCAACTGTGTCAGATACAACAGCAGCAATATCGAGATCTCTCTCTCTTTCTCCTTGTGGCAGCTGATAATGTAACAACTGCTGGATAACGTCATGACTTATAAAAATGTAATAAAATATCCCTCTAAATGGGTTGAAAATGTGATATAACCTTTTAATATTAACCTCTTAACTAGATCATTACTTCAGAAGGGGTGTAACACAATTTAGCTGATGATGATAATCATACTGACTAATAATGTAGTAACACATAAGAAACAAAAGAATGTGATTACTGCAGTTACATTATTAGTCAATATTATTGTCAGTTAAATAAACGTGGTGTGCACCTTATGAAGTAATAATTGCAGGTTAATGTAGTAATGTGATGTTATCTGGCAATTTATTACATTTACAGTTTTATTACGTCTTTATTACATTATCCAGCAGTTATAACATTTTCAGCTGCTACACTCTCTTCTTTTTTCCCCACTATCTCTCTCTCTCTCCTCATACCTCCACCAATCCTCCCTCTCTCATCGTTGTCTCCTTCCCTCTATCAGTGCTAAGCCATATTAAAACTGAGGACCTGGGTCTCATCCATCCTACTCCAGGGCACAATAGGCCTGAACACAGAAGAACAATAATGAGCAGATAAGCGGCAGAAATGAGCTGATTATGAATGGGGGGAAGGGGAGGGGGAGTAATCATCACAGCGCTCACCTATCTAAATTACCAGATAATGAGAGATAGAGAGAGAAAGAGAATGAAAGAAAGAGAGAGGATGAGAGCGAGAGAGGGAGAAAGAAAGATAGATATGACAGTATACTGAGCATATGCATTCGGTGGTGGAGGGGGGGGGGGGGGTTCGTAGGTCCCAGAGGAACTCATTTGAGTTGCACTGAAGATTGGCGACTGGCAATTTGCAGCTATGCAATGCACAATAGCAAAACATGCCGCCCCTCAGGGCAAGGCCGGAGAATTAATGGACTTCTCCTCATCCGTGTTTGTTCTGGAATTGGATTGCAAACTCGTCGCCACAATAATGACAGAGCAAAATGCTAAAAATGTGCTTACACAGGTCAGCAATCAGCTCGGTTCATCAGCACGTCTCAGGGATAAACATGCTTCGTTTGGAAATCTGCTCTGCTGTGCTCAAATTTGAGAATAAAAATGTATTCATTCACCATCTTAAATCACCATCTTAAATGAATCAAATTAGCGTAAATGGTTTTAACAAAACAAGTCCAGCAAATCAAGTTTTACAGATTTACAGAGCAGCAAGGGACAAGACTACAGAGGAAACACAGGAGATAATAAACAGATCACAATTTTAAGATATGAGGCGAGAGATTTCTTTCATTGATGCAATGCTGTTTTTCATTGACACATTGCTGGAAAAAAAAGAAAAAGAAGAAGAATGGAAATGGGAATGGGGACTGTATTCATATAATACTGTATATGAATCATAATGTGAATATGGTTTGAATGTAAAGACATTGTATTTGGAACATGCCCCATTGGCTTCAATTTAACCGCTTTTGAAACATGTCAAGTCATTTTATTGCAAGCAAAATGTCCCTTGGTGTGGTAACGCACTCGCAGCTGTGGCGCTACAATAACAATGTCTATTTCTGCTCCAGAGATAGCCTAACCTAACCTAGCCTAACCTAACCCAGAGGTAACAAACAGTCAGCTGTAAACACCCGCAACTCACATCTCTCACATCCCTCAATCACTGCTAATCTTGTGCCATCCAACATGAATTATTATGTATTAATGTGCACAATAAAGTCGATCAGAGTGGTTACAGATTCAGGACCATCGCTCCTGATTGAGCCTCAGATTAGAGGTTCCCTTCCTGATTTTTGGGATGTCTAAATACGGTGTGAATCAGCCTCATAATCCTCCAGTGTGTCCCCGGCCTAAGACAGTATTGATTGTGGGAGTGGTGAAGGCGGTGGGACCGACCTCATGCGAATCAGCAGGTCCTTGTATGTTGGCTGGATGGTGATGTCCTCTTCCACACACACATCTCTGCAAGAAGAATACATAATCATCGCTGCAGCTTTTCATATTACGTAGGAAGTGGCGCCATTTTTATGCAATACAATGCAACGGCATGTAACACCTAGAAGCACTATTACAAAAACCTGTTGAGCAGTGCTGCATAGGCGACGCTTCCACCTGTAAACAAATTCATAGGACCAGCACATTCATCTGCTACAGGACAATAACGATGGAAATCGTATCCTGGCAGCAGTACAGAGAGGGCCACAGGACTTTTGAAGAATAATGTTAAATTTATTCATACCTATTAGTGTCTTTACTACGGATGTAACGATTCATTCAGCAAATGATTCGGTTTGATACACAAGACTGGGTTTTAAAATCCGAATGAAGACAATTATGACTAAAAAAAATCCCTTTTTATTTGTGAGGGAAAGTGTAAACCATAAACTGGATGACTACAACTACTAGTTACTGTAAGTTAAATTAGAAACTTTTTAAAAACAGTTCAAATAACATCTAAGACCAATTTCATCCTCAAATAAGCCTGAAGAGTAAAAAAGTGCACTTGCACTTGATTGTGAAAGCTGGTCTCCAAAATGATTTGTCAAAGTTGTTTGGCCTTTCAACTATTCTTCTTGGCAGGCAGCGACTGGATTTTTTCATTGATGTTGCTGTCGACCGTGCAGCATGTTGCTGTTACCTGAAGGCAAGACTCTCTTACAATACTTGCAAACAGACTTTGTCTTGTCATTTGTCTTGTTGCCATTTTCTTCATTAATGGGAAACCCAAAATGCTGCACACAGCAGACTTGAAGCTGGAGTGTCTTCAGTTTCAGTTTAGCCTGAGTCCATCTGGTCTCTATGTGATGACCCAAGCTAAAACTTGCTAGCCTTGTGCTAGAAAGTTAGAGCAAGGCTAGCAATCTAGTGTTCGAATAAAGTAAAAGAGAAAATACCATTCTGAATGTAATTTCTTAGATATCAGACCGCAGCTGAAAAAGCTACAATTTTTTCAACTCCACGATGGATGAATTTTTGTATCAAAAAATGGGGTTTCTATGTACTATATCAGAACCACCATAGCCTCACCTCACCGCAATTTAGAATTTAAAATAGATAAATTACCTGTAGACTAACCTACTTTGTCCTTAACGTACTGTACATCTGTACTCATACATATCAAATCACTAATCACTCACACACACATCCACTCATACACACACACACACATACACACATAAACACACACACACAGACCTGGTGTCGACTCCAGAAGGGGTGAGCAGGTAGCAGCGCAGACAGCTGTAGGACCCGGCAGCTGAGGCTCCGCCCCCCTCACCCTCCGTGTCACTCTCTGGGAGGGGCTTTATGATCTTCACAAAGGATTCTGGGAAAATACCTGTCTGATTGTTCACTGTGCCCTGGAGAGAGAAGAGAAGAGAACAGAATAGAAAGAGTATATGTCATAGAGAAGAGAAGAGAAGAGAAGAGAAGAGAAAAAACAGCAAGATGAGTTAGAGAGAAGAAGGGAGGACAATCCCAGAGGATGGAGTGATCAAACCCAAACCAAAACACTGGATGTGCATCCAGAGAGGAGTTTTCTCGACTAATTACCTTGTTCATAATGTGCTGCTGATGTTACAAGCCTTTAACACAGCCAGACAGCCTTTTACTGCACCCCAGGTGTGTGTAAGTGTGTGACTGCACACACACTCAGACTCTTACACACAACAGGTGGCACACTCATTTAAAGCTGCACTAGGTAAGAGGCTTTATGTAAAAATGCACTAGACTTATCAGGCTAAATCACAAACTTGGGCTACAATGTGAAGAAAGTCATATCCGCTCTAGATTATGTAGCTTCACCCTATTTGCATAAATTCATTTCAGATTAATATCAAAAATTCAAACAGTCATCTCACGCTGCCACTTGGTGCTGCCAAAGTGCCAAGTTGTCTAGTGCAGCTTCAACATAACATATCCTGATTGGTTAACACTTTTATACAAAGAGTCCCACTGAGCAATTTTACACTGATTAGCCTTTTAAAAGACGTCTAAATGGTTCTAGATGTCTTTACTAAAATGAGGCTACATAGTCTCCTTATATGCCAGAAGACAAAGTCACATGGACACATGGATAAGACACATGGACTGCTCTGGTGCATGTTTTTGATATTTACAGCTGTTTATGTATTGTTTAAATATGTAATAATGTATTTACTGCTTGGTCTGAAACTGGGCTATACATAGCCAAAAAGATCCTGCGCTGTATGAGAGCTAAATGACAAAGTGACGTTGAAATGACATCTAGGGCTCAGTGGGACATTAAGGTAACATGAGCACCAAACCAATGTTAGTGCAATGCAGTGCAATTACCCTCAGTAGAAATCAGAAGTAATCAGCATGACTTGGGATCTGTCTTTGAGGTGTACATTTGACTCGGGTCAAACATGGCTTTAAAAAACATGGGATTAGTATGTGCATTTGAACTTTATTTAGATTGATAGATGGGCAGACTGAGCACAGATGCTTTTTCCAGCATCGTCCTGCTTCACACACATTCCCACCTGGGAGCTTCCCAGTAAAGCCCAGTCTTCTACTGAGCAGCTGCACTGGGGCAGTCGGAGGTTAAGTGCCTTGCTCAAAGGCATTTTAACAGTAGTTGTTGATCAAAGGGAGAGTATTTCGCATTTACTTTCCTCACCCAGGTTTTCCAGTCTGTCCAGGGATTTAAACCAGTGACCCTGCAGTCACAAAGCTGCTCCTCCAACCTCTGGGCGAATTACTAATTATTACAGTTTGACGAATGTCAGTAGTACACACTGCAAGGATTCAAAGAGTGGAGGATGAGCATGAAGCCTTTTCAAGACCTCACTCACTCTCTCTCTTTCCCTCTTCTATTTCATTAGTATCCCTCTCTATTTCTCTGTCTCCCATGCTCTTTTCACTTTCAATTCAAATGAAAAACAAATGCCTACTACTAGCATGATTACAACGTTGCCAAAGCAAGAACAGCATTAAAACGAGACAATAACATGTCATAAACAACAGAAACCAGTGTATTAGATGAAGATGCGTCTTTATAGCTATAATATAGAGATAATCATTCTTCCTGTTGAGTCTTTCTGTCTCTCTTTAACTAGCTAGGGGCAGGATGAGTGTGTTGATGCTCACTCTCTCCCACCATATCAGCTTCCACCTCCTCTCTCTCTCTGTCTCTCTCTCTCTCATTGTCTCTCTTTCTTTTGTTCTCTCTCTCTCTCTCTCCCACTCATCCACTCCCAGCTTCTCTCTCACACCATCTCATCGCCTCACACATCTTTGTTAAATGAGTTTCCTGACCTTTCCATAACTACTCCATTACATATAGCAGAATCCCCATGACCAATATTTGTCAACACCTATGATCAAATATTGCATTTATTCAGTGAAGAGCTAATTTGAATGCCCCGCATCTTGTTTTGGCTGACTCACACTCACACTTGGGACTTGAATGTGTTAGTTGGGTAATTTTTCATCTAAGAGAAACTCGATCCCTGCAGCCGACCTTGATGTTAAACACTTCAGACCATGAATTTACACATTTTAAAATCTTTCATTTCAAAACATTTCACAGAAATCTTCTGGATATTTATAGTTGCCCACAGCAGGGGGGCAGTCGCCTCAACTCCCAGACTTGCTGGGAAAGTCTGTGCAGGAACAGTAAAGGAGAAATGCTCCCCTCCTCTCTAAACAGCCACTGAAGTGTCCTAGAGCAAGGCAACTCCAGCCCCTCCAGTCCCTCCAGTCCCTCCAGCCCCTCCAGCCCCTCCAGTCCCTCCAGCCCCTCCAGCCCCTCCAGTCCGTCCAGTGGAGCTGCTCAGTGGCCAGTAGCAGCAGGCTGGTTATTCTGGGCAGCTCCCAGGTGGGGATTACTTTTTATCATTTTTTTTTTCATGTTTTGGAGTGTTTTGTTTTTAATATGGGCACATGCCCGTGTTTTTTGTGTAATAATCTGCTTTAATTTTCTTCTTTTTTTATATATTTTACGTGAAGCACATTCACAACTCATTGTATGAAATGTGCCATACAAATGATTGATTGATTGATTGATTGATTGATTGATTGATTGATTGTAATCTATGTTGCTACCTTTATGACTGCTGGAACGTGTGACTGAATTGTACTGTGTATTGTCTTTTTGACTTTATCATTTATGATTTCCGGTCTCTCTCCCTTGAAAAAGAGATCTTGATCTCCATGAGACGACCTGATTAAGTCGAGGATAATTAATAATTAAAAAATTAAAGGGTTTATCTGTATGTACCCCCCTCCCCAAACCCAATCCTCCTCTCTTTACTGCCCTCCCTCTCTCTCCTACTTGCTCTCCCTATCTCTTCTCCCCACTCCATCCCTCCCTCCATCCTCCCTTTCACCTCCTCATTCTCTCCTCTCTGTTCCCTCTGACTCTCTCCCCCTATTATTTTCTCCCCACACCTCCCTCTCTTCCCTCCATCTCTCTCCCTCTCCTCTCTGCATTTTCTATCTCTCTTTCTCCCTCTCAGTCTTCTGCCCTCTCTCTCTCATTCCTCCCTCCCTTTTCTCCCTCTCTTTCTCCTATTTCTCCTCTCTTTCTTCCCCCTCCACCTTCCCTCTCTCTCTCCTCCCGAATCCCCCTTTCTCTCTCTCTGCCTGTCCCCCTCTCTCTCCCTCCATCCATCTCTTTCATTCTCTCCTTCCCTCTCTTCCTCCCTCTACCTCTCTCCCTCTTTCCCTCCCTCCCACTCACTCCCTCCCTCCTCCATCTCTCTCTCTGTTCTTACCTCCAGCCAGTCGGCATTCACTCGTCGCAGCAGGAAGATCACCTCTCCCCTCTTCAGACTCAACTCCAGCTTGTTTGAGCCGCGAAAGTCAAACATCGCCTGGAACACACACACACACACACACACCCAGAGATAAGAAAGCACACACACACACACACACCCACACAGAAGAAAGCACACACACACACACACAGTCGGTGAGAGGAGAGAGAGGAAGAGAGACGGACAGACCAAACACAGAGGAGAGAGAGACGAGACGGTGAGAGCGGACAGGTAAGACTCATCACACTTTTTGCTGATGGAGAATAAAGGAGTGTGTGTGCATGTGTGAGTGTGTATGTGTGTGAGAGAGATAGAGAGAGAGAGAGGATGACAATGAAGGGATGCTAGAGAAGAGAGTGATCATTCCATCTGTCCGCAGAAGTAGAGATTTGTGAGGAAAAGAGGGATTTGATAGGAAGGAGTGAAGTTTGGAACTTAAGATGGCCAGTGTGTGTGTGTGTGTGTGTGTGTGTGTGTGTGTGTGTGTTTCACTTAATGTGTCTGTGTGCATGCGTGTGTGTATGCGCCGCTTGTGTGTATGTGTATGTGCGCACGTGTGTGTCTGCGTGTATGTAGCTGTGTTTGTGCGTGAGTGTGTTTAGTTGTATGTGTGTGTTTATTATTTGTAGAAGTACTGTTACTTTTCTGAAATTTTACTTAAGTAGAAGTACTGCTGTTAAAATCTACTTAAGCAAAAGTAAAAAGTGTGTGAGTAAAAGTTACCAAGTTACTTTTTACAAAACAGAACATTGTTAGAGAGAGAAATGACCGGCCAGTTTCTGATGCAATGCTTATGGAGAGCTGACAAATTTTGTATTCTGTAATGTGATTTTAAAATGTAGTAGAGAGAATGTAGAAGTCAATATATACTTAAATAAAAGTACAATTACTGATTTAAAAGAATGCACAAACAAGTACACTTAAAAGCTACTGAATTACAATAACATGAGTGATTGTAATTAGTTACTTCCACCATTGGGCTTAGGTTAAGGATAGGGTTTAGGGTTAGACATGTTGTTAAGAGGGTTAAGGTAGTCAAACTCCTTTGACTACCTTAAGTATGGTGATACAAATGTGTGTGTGTGTGTGTGTGTGGGGGGGGGGGGGGGGGGATGGGATAAAACAGATGTACAGGAGGTTGTGTAAAAGCAGCACAGGCTTAAGAAACGCAGCGCTGCGATGTGAAGAGAGAGAGAGGGAGAGGAGAGAGAGAGAGAAAGAGAGAGAGAGATAAGTGTAGAAATGCTGGTGGTTCCTGTTAGACACCAGAGGAGAATTTGCATCTAAAGTAGAAAGCAGTAGAGTCATTAGTGTTGCTTTAAACCTATTTCTGCTCTTTTGATGTTCCATTACCAAAGAGACCCTCGCACAGACAGGTGATGAAGTAGCCTATTAGAGCGGGGGAGAAGCGCACACACACTCACACACACACACACACACTCACACACACACACACACACACACACACACACACACACAGAGCACTCGCACCAACTCACAAGCAAATACTCGCTCATGCACACATACTTGCTCATGCATACATGAGCGTACACATGCACAGGTATGCAAACACATGCACGTGCACACACACACACACACACACACTGCACATACACACACATGTACATGCAAGTATGCAAACTTTCACATACACACACAGGTACTCGCTCACTCATGCACATATGGATACGCACATGCACACACACACACACACACAAACAGAATCAACACACACATGTACTCATTCACTTATGCACACATGTACGCACACATACACACACTGACACACACACACACACTCGCACACATGCAGATCCTTGCTCATTCATGCGCTCATGCAAAAACACAGATGTACATGCACATGCAGGTACTCACTACACACACATGAGCGCGCACACACACACACACACACACACACACACACACACACACACAGATACAACTTTATGACAAAGAAAGCATGGAGAGTTTGAGAGAGAGAGAGAGAGACAGATATCAGGAACAGAGAACAAAAGAGACACAGAGAAAGAAATAGAGAGGGAGAGGTGGACAAAAAAAGAACGAGGAGCGGTTGAGGCAGTGGGAGGAAGGTGAAGAAGAGGGGGAGGAGGAGGAGGAGGAAGAGGAGGAGGAGGAGGAGGAGGAGAGGAGTACAGTGAAAGTTAATGGATGTGCCGAGCTGCGGAGCGCTGATAGATCTCTGCTGTCTTCTAGATGGAGTGAGGATGTGTTACAGTGCAACGTGTTTGAACGACATGACACCCAATGAAGTGTGTGAGAGTGTGTGTTTGTGTATGTGTGTGTGTGTGTGTGTGTGTGTGTGTGTGTGTGTGCGAAAGCCTGTGCTTTCGTGTGTTGTGTGTGTGTTGAATGAGTGAGTGAGAGAGCTTGAAGTGTGCGTGTGTGACAAAGGAGTGTGTGAGTGTGTGTCAATGAGTGAGCGAATGAGAGAGAGAGAGAGAGAGTGTGTGTGTGTGTGTGTGTATGTGTGTGTGTGTGTGTGTGTGGGTGTGCGTGCGCATATCCAGAGGTAATGAGACACGGGCTGGTGGCAGATTAATGAAGCTGGGGACAGAGGGAGCTGTCTGGATTAACAATCCATTGAGATTACCCTGACCCTGAGAACACACACACACGCACACACACACACACACACACACACACACACACACACACACACACACACACACACACACACAGTCTTTGAATTCAGGGCTGCTATTTTTAATGCATTATTCCAGACGCTGTTGTGTTTCATTGTACCGTCGAGCCGCCGCTGGCTGTAATTTATAGATGATGTGAAAATGTGTTGGAGGCGATAAGCTACAATCTCCAAGACAAACACAGAATATGTTGTGACAAAGCAATTCCCACTCTCTCTCTCTCTCTCTTTCTCTACTCCTGCTTTAATCTCACCCTCTCTCTATCTCCTCACCCTCATCTCTCAACCTCTATCTTTTCCTTTACTTCTCTCTTTTTTCTCTCACTTTCCCAGACTCTCCCACAACTCTTTCTCTCTCTCTCTCTCTCTCTCTCTCTCTATCAGTCTGCCTCAGTTTCTTTCTCCGTCAGTCTCTTTCCCTTTCTAAAAGAAAGACTCTTCTTTCTTTCTTTCTCTATCAGTCTGTCTTCCTCTATGTCTCTCTACCAGTCTCCCTCTCCAATCCTTTCTCAGTCTCTCTTTTTCTCTCAATTTCTCCCCCTCTCTCTGCATGTATCTCTATCTCCATGTGAAGCTGTGTGTGTGTGTGTGTGTGCGTGCGTGAGGGGATCAATACAGTATCTTACTGTAATATGACACTTTGCACCTTTGCGGTCAAGCTATTGTAGGATGAAAGGCAAAACCAAAACCAGCTCAGTTTTTTTGAGGTTTTGCAGGATTTTGAAGTGTATCAGATATCTTGCATTCAGACATTTTCACAGCATATTCACATTTGCATGATGTGAAACAGCATTTAAACTGCTAAGTGTGCTAACTTGTAGAAAGAAGGCAGAAGACTCATTAAAGTAAAACTCCACCATAAAACACACTGTTCCTGTAAGAAAAAAAGCGATTGGTGATTTCGGGGCCCATTTTGTTGTTTGGTGGTGTATTTTTCTTACTACTGTGGATAACTGGCCAAATGTAGATGATGTGACATCACGTCAAGATATTTCCAGTTTAGCTACAATGGAGTTTAATAACACCATTGTTTTCATCTATCTAAAACATTAACAGTAAACGTCAGGTTTTGGTGTCAGTCCCTCAGAATTAAAGAGCGAGGGCTTCTTTCTAGAGCCGCCATTTTGCACCAAGAGACGTTCAACAATCATACAGGGAGAAATCCATCGCAGAAGAGGCAGAGAGACCAATTTCTCCACCGACAGAAGCCTCAATAGACCAGAATGCAATGCAGCAACAGCTTGCATCTTTGCAGATCTGTCATCAGTAGCGTGTGAAATACAACACTCTCCTCGATGGCATTTTTCTAATTTGAACAACCGGGCATGGAACTGTTCTCTCTCCACTAACTTTTTCTCGACTAAAAAAAAAACGTACTACGCTAACGCTATCTCTCTCGAAAGGCATTCTGGGTAATGTAAAAAATCGCTAACTGAGGGAGAAGTAGATGAGGCAGGTTGAGGGAAAGTGGGTTCACCAAAAAATTTATTTACAACAATTTATCACAAAATAACTCTAACTGGAATGCATTGAACATCACAAACTGGTGATATCTAACTGTGTAAGAGTGTCCAAGGGTGGATTTTTTCTTTAAGGTTAAGAGAATGAGTAGCAGAAAAGGAATCCCTCCTACAGGTACACACACACACACACACACACACATACACACACACACGGTTTTCCAGGCCAGGTATTTTGGTGGTGTTGGGGTACCTGGGTGCCCAGTAAAGCCGTTCTCTAACTATAGCCACACAGCCCTTGGGTTCAGCCAGCCACGGGAGCAATCATCCAATCCAATTAGACTCCCGACGACCCCGCCTTAATGAGCTCGTTAAGCCCTTAGCTCGTTAGTCTGGCAACAGGGAGGTGGAGACGGAAAATTGAGGGGTTTTTTTCCTCCTTGACGTTTAATGAAAGTGTGTTTTTTTAATTAGATGACCCACTTCCTAGTAGGCCTGGAGTGAAGGATCATAGGAGGATAAGTATATGTATATATGTGTATGAGAAGGGGCATTGAGTGAGTGTGTGTGTGTGTGTGTGTGTGTGTGAGTGTCTGTGTCTGTGATTGTACAGCTGTCACACATCAATGCTCATTTTAGCATTACCAAATCCCATATTCTGCTTGAATCAAACTGCTCAATTAAAAAAAAAATAAAAAAAATGAATGTAATAATGAATGTAATTGATTTCAAACCCAACATGACCTTCAAGCCATCAGATGTGGGCCAAGTTCAAAATCATCATTCATGTGTCAATCATGCAACTTCTGACTAGCTGGATCAACTTAGAGTTAGAGTTTCCATTAAGCTGAATGGAAATGGCAAAATTCTATAAAACTTACTCAATATCGCAAAAAGAGTTTTTTATGCTCACTTGAAGCAGAAAATGTTTTTAAAGAAAATGTTGTTAAATAAATAATTGGCATTTGATTTGAGATCATCGGCCCGACAAAAGGTTCAGTTCCAAAGTGGCTTTGGACTTTCTGAAATGTTTGTATTAGTGTATTGCCAAGTGCATTTCTTCAGATGAAAGCATGAAGCGTGGCTGACACTAAAGATTTGTCTGATACTAATCACTCCTTCCATATTTCTCGTGGATGTGGGGATTTTTACTATTTTCTTTGACATTCGCTGAAATCCAGCTGATGGAAACGCATCTAATTTGCATTTTAGTTTTTACGACATTTCAAAAGTTTCCATAAATTTTGCATGACAGCTGGATGGAAACATGGGCACATTTAATGCACGATACTATTCCAATCTGAACCTGATTAAGCAATAATTATCATGATCAAGAGTAGGTTGATAATGGGTTTAAGCAGTTAAAACACGTACATTTCTGCCAAGTTTTTCCCTTTTTCTCTTCTTTTAGCTACGTAAACAAATCTGATTTCATTTTTAAATGTGAACATGTCAAAAATGTCAAACTGAATACTTCAGAGGTGTTTCTTTACACAAATGACGACATGGCGAGTAGCAGTCTGCAAAACCTTTTTTCCTGCAGAATTACATGAAAGAAATTAACCTACTCAAGGTTTCAGATGGACATAAACACCAAGATGGTGAAATGTTCCAAAAGGTTTTGGGTAAAATTAATGACTGAGGTTTTGTCGGGACAGTTTTGTCAGGCCATGGGGTGAATCTCACTGCAGTACACCTTTCTCTAAGTAACCTAACCTACTGAATAAATCTATGTAAACATGTTATTGGGAGAAAAATGTCCTGTCGACGCTTTAATTGACGTTATCACCTTAACCTTATTTTTCTTACTTAACTGTATGTGTATGAACATTAACACGCAGTATAAAAAAGCAATACAATGACACCACTAGTCTTGAATCACTATAACCTCCAATGACATTCCTGCTAAATCTACAGCTACCTCACCAGGCACCAATGAACTTGCTGCCATCGAAGTTGATATATATATAAATGAACATCTGGGTTGCATGCTCATATTTCTTCCTGTACAGACTGAGCGTACCGGCATGTCAGCGTTTCCTCGGGAAGGTCTTTATCTAAAACGGGATCTAATTTCTATTTTAATAGCTCTCTCTGGATAAGGAGAAGGGCCGGACCTCAGTCGATTAGGACCCGTTTGATTTTCAGTGCCACTGCCTCTCTGTTTCTCTTTCGTGTTTTTTTTTTCTTTCTTTCTTGCTCTCTCTCTCTCTCTCTCTATCTCTCTCTCTTTCTCTCTCTCTCTGTTTTCTTTTCTATCTCTCACTTTCCTGATTCATGTCTGCGTCTCTCCATATTTCTCTCTCTCCAGTATCTCACACGAGACAAATCATTCCCGCTACACATGGCTGAAAAAACGAATGCTAACCCAACAGCAACCAGTCTCATTGACCTTGTTTGTAGCTCGCAGCGCCGCGGCTAACGGCAATTAACTCTCATTGCTGTTTTGGGCTAAGCCTGAGCTAATGCTAAGTGGAGTGGAATGGAGTGTTGCGGTTAGCGTTAGCGCCAGCGCCGGCGTGACAAATGCCCGCGCTCTCCTCTTATCCATCAGGCTGAGACTGGCCATTGATCATCGTTTGGATGGAGTTAAACAGCCACTTCACCGTGCTGGAAAGCACACGCAAGGACGCGCACAAACACACATAAACACGGGGAAGAGCACTCAGCTTTCCAGCACAGAGAGAGAGAGAGAGAGAGAGAGAGAGAGAGAGAGAGCGAGGGAGAAAGAAAAGAGAGAGCGCTATAATAAATGTTGAGTAGGCTGGCAGGTTTGCGAGTAGAGTACAGCACTGTTTTACTTTACTGTGTGGGAGAGAGGGGAGGCAGGCAGCGAGAGAGAGAACACGGCAGAATGGAGCTATTGCTCTTAGTTTGGCAATAAAAGACCGCTGGAGTGTGCAATGAGTGCTGCGGTCGGTGTGTGTGTGTGTGCGTGTGTGTGCGTGTGTGTGTGTGTGTGCATGCGCTACACTCTTTTCTCTGTAGTGCAAGGTCATGACAAGTTAAATGCTCTTTTTTTTTTTGTAAGGGCCAAAATCGTGCATGCACTTTGAGAGGTGCAGAAGTACACAGGGACACACACACACACACACACACACACACACACTTAACCTGCAGACATGTACTCACATTACAGCCTACACATAGACATAGGTACTTACACAATTCTGCGCAAGGTGCAACACACACACACACACACACACACACACTGTCAGGACACTATACTCTTTATTTGAAAAGTGGACTTTATGGTGATCATTATTGAGAGTGAGTGAGTGTGTGTGTGTTTGTGTGTGTGTTTGTGTGTTCAAATGCCAACCGGAGATTGTGCTGACCATGCGGAGACTAGGAGCCATTTTTTCTCCTTGAGGAATTTAATTGCCAAATCATTGCCACTGTAACCCCTAACCTGAACCCCCACCGCCCCCCCTCCCCTACACACACACCTGAGCCTTTGTTCAAAAACAGCCACACAACCACAAAAAAGGCACACACACACACACACACACACATCTCCTCTGACACCCTCTAGGTAAAACGGACGCAGAATATAAATAGTGTTTTTCTTTCCTTTTTTTTCACGGCGGCGGTACGGAGGGCGTGACCAGAATAAAAATGAAGGAGAAGAGCAGGGGAGAGAGGGATGAGAGATGGCAGCAACCTCCGAAAGAGATAGAGAGAGGAAAAGAAAACAAGGACAAACTTAGGAGTTGTTTAACGCGAGGGGGGGAGAGAGAGAGAGAGATAGAGGGTGGAGGAGGGGAGGGCGGGGGGAGGTGACGGGAGGAAGAGAGATAGAGAGAGGGAGAGAGAGAGAGAGATAGAGGGTGGAGGAGGGGAGGGAGAGGGGAGGTGACGGGAGGAAGAGAGAGAGAGAGGGAGCGTAATACGAAAAGAGAGAGGGAGATGGATAAAGGAATTAAAAGGGGAAGTGAGGCGAAGCGGGAACTATTGATGAGGTCAACGGAGTCACAGCGGCAAGGGGGAGGAGGAAAAATGTGACACACCACTTGACGAATGAAGTCACCCTTATTGATCTGTCACGTCAGTCAATAAGTTTGTGTACTCTTGATTTCTTTCTTTCTTTCTTTCTTTCTGTGTGTGTGTGTGTGTGTGCATTGTGTTTTCAGTAATGCAGTGCCGTGGGTGGGATTGTACAAAGTGTGTGTGTGTGTGTGTGTGTGTGTCATGAGACGGCTGCTGACAGGATCGTGCGGGGTGATGTGGTGTGTGTTGCGTGGTTGTTTGACTGAAAAGTTGTGATTCTGTGGGTGGCCATGGAGATAGTAACCAAAGCAACAAAGACATGTAACTACAGTTACCTCGGCTCTGGGGGAGGAGAAGAGGTCCATCTTCGGTTTGACTGTCTTCCTGAGAGACACAAAGACAATATGGAATTTAAAAAAAAAAATTGACCTCTTTATCTTACAAATCCATTCAGAAACCAGTGGATATAAGTCAGGGGAAGCAGCATAAGCAGAATGAAAAAGCTAAACAAAAGCACAAGAAAATACAAAGATTCAAAGAAATAAAAAAGAAAGAGAGAGAGAAAAAAACAGAGACAGAGAGCCACAGATGGGGGGAAGTGGGGGCATAGGGAGAGAGAGAAAAACAGACAGAAACAATTAAACATGTCGTCCCACATGAATGATGCAAGCAGCCCATGGACCAATCAGCAACCTGACGCATCATCCCTCCGAGTTTCATCATAACTGGACCGGTGGAGCAGCAGTTATGGCCTTTCAAAGTTTCAAATTTATTTATAGCCTTCCCCCTCTGTCCAATCTGTGTATTTATTTTTTTTTAAATGCCAGAGCGCCACGATGCCAAAACGCATCATCCCTCCAAGTTTTGTCAAAATCGGACCAGCAGTGTCTGAAAAATCACATTTGAGTTTAAAATTTTGACCTTTAATTATAGCGCCCCCATCAGGCCATTTTAATGCTGGAGCACAGTGACAAGATGCAACAGACTCCATGGCATGTGGGACAATGAACAAATAAGTGGCACCATTTTAAAAGAGAACAAGACAAGAGGAAATGTCACTTGCTGGTAAAAATCTGATCCTATTTCCATATGAATGAGGACAGTTCAGGTTCGAGAGGAGAGGAAGTAACGAAGAGTTTGCACCACTTCCTGTTGAGAGAGTCCCTCCTTTACCACATCTCCCCATGGTGACACCTCACCACTGGGGATTGGACCAATCGGAGGCCAGAACTGCTGTCATGAATGAGGAAGTCGACAGCGAAAAGGGTAATAAGTCTCCAGGAGAACACCAGTGCTGCCAAGAAGGTGAAGCTGAGTCATGTAAGGGGACAGTGACTCAAAGTTTTCAAAGTTTTTTCAAAACATTTCTCAGAAGCTCGTAGGTTCAATCCAACAGTGTCCATCAAAAGGGAGGAGGTGTGACTCACCCTGAATACTCTTTTACTACAGGGTATGAAGATATATTTCCCCGCGGTAATTAGTGAACGATTTATGCATCCAAGCCAATTTACCAAGACGGATACTCGTCCTGATTAAATAGTGCAAGAGACAGTTGCATCAGATCCTGTGTATTGGTAAATTGTTTCTTTTTAGAGGTTTAAGCACCTATTTCAACCTGAATACAACACCAAAAGCAACACTCTCACTGTAATAAGAGTTAAATACATAAAACACCATGACTTTAACTTTGTGTAGAACGAGTACTGCTCACCCAGCCAAATGGTGCCAATGTGCTGGAGGTACAATAAAGTCCAAAAAGAAACAAAAAAAAGAAAAGTTTTGTACACTTGCCTCCATGCAATTTCATCTGTATAACTGAATTTTCGGTCTGAATGTCCTTCATCACTCATTTTACTGAGCTTACAGCAGTCGTCTAGACTGAAAGCTCAGTAATGAAAATTGCATGGATCAAAGTGTGCCAAAGTTTTCTCCTTTTTCCTCTTACAACAACTATTAAAGAAAATTGAAAATTTAATGGGTCAGAGTGTGCCTTTTTCTCTCTTACCATAACGTTTGGCATTTTTGTCTTTATTAGACAAAGTGGGGAAGGAAAGAGAAGGAGATGACATGCAACAAAGGTCTTGGGCCGGATTCAGGATGTTTGTGTTTACATCGAATGTGTGTTAGACCACAGATCCACCAGGACGCCCCACTCTCTCTCTCACTTTACTCTCTAACTTTAATTTAACTTCCAGAAGAGGAGCAGGGCCTGATTGAGAAGGCAAAGACTGATTAGGGGAAAATATGTTGAGGACTAGACCAAGGATTTAAGAGGAGTTAGCTTATAAAGTAATAAACAAGTATTATACATTAGCATTAGATAGCATCATAGTGTTATATAGATTTATAGAAAAACAAACATTCCCTCTGTTCCAGTACACGCTGTATAGATACATGTAAGCCATGGATACTCGCAGGGTACAATTCACAATACTTACATCGCTGACAGTCGATGACTAAGATGTTGACAGACTAAAAAACATACTAAATTGGTGTTGAGATGTTATTTACGATGATTTCAAACCACTAGTTCGTACTAATCTACGAGTGTGTCCCCCGCTAATAACTGGCTGTTCTTTTCTGTTTTTGTGCGTCTGCCGGGGGGAACTGAAGTACACTGAGTCACTAATGACTATTAGTTTGGACAATCATTAATGGAAATCCAATAGTTTGAGCATTTCGGGGTTTATGCTTTTGGGGGAATTCATTTGCTTCCTCTACTCCAGACGAGAATAATCCATTGCAGAAAATTAAGTGAATCAATTATAAACAGGAGGTCAGACGCAGTCCTCAAATGCAAAATGGAGGGGAAGTCAGACTCCTTTGTACTGCTAGTGCATGCAGGCCTGACAAGATGTGACGCACGTCAGACCATGCAGCCTAGGACCGTAAGTAAACCCTCACCAGACTTTTTTGTGACGCTCGATTGATTTCGTGTCCCTCTCACCCTCTCCCTCTTCTTCTTGCCTCTCCCTCTCTTCCACTTCTCTTTATAGGGGATTGAACTTGGAACATTTCAGTTATATGACAGACTCTTTACATGGGAGTCATTCCTATGTTCCCAGGGTCCTATGTTCCCCAGATTTATATGGCACATAATGGGAACATGACAAAGGGTCCTATGTTCCCCAGTTCTACTTATGTGCTCTCCCAGGGTCCTATGTTCCCAGGGTCCTATGTTCCCCAGTTCTAGGGTTAGGTTGGTTGTGTGTAGATGTTTACCCTGAGCCCTGACCACAACTGTTAGGGTTAGGGTTAGAGACCTTCAAAATCAAATAAAATGATAACCATTGGTTTTGTTGTGTTTATATAGCTGTTTTAAATCCTTGTTCCAATAAAAAAAGTGGATAATATTTATGAAATATTTTAACTTGAAACGGGTCACCCGAACACAATAGGAGGGTTAATGTGTGTTAACAGAATATTGAACTGGGGAACATAGGACCCTGGGAACATAGGACCTTGGGAACTTAGGACCCTGGGAACATAGGACCTTGGGAACTTAGGACCCTGGGAACATAGGACCTTGGGAACTTAGGACCCTGGGAACATAGATACGCTCCCTTTACATGCTAGGCCAGGCTCCTGTTGTTGGAGGCTCCATCCACATCCCACTAACCCTCCACTTCCACACAAAACATAAACTCCATGGGCTCCATGTGTTTACAGTATGAAGAGTTTCATTTCAAAACAAAATTAAAAAGTAACCTACTCTTACAAAATTATCGAAATGTAAGTCCATGGCCTCAGTGGCTTGAGCTAAGAGTTTTTGTCTTATTCACTAAGAAATGTATGCAAATCAAGTTGTGGCACAAGCCCTCGAAAAGATCCCTGGGCAAACAAATAGCGCCTACATCACCAATTGCAAGCGCAGATTGCTTCAGCTTTAAGACTGATCCACCGAGGCTGGCACCCTCACACCCTAAAGCCTCTTTATAATTGAAGTGACTCTGATCTGATCTGAGGTTCTAGGATGGAAAACCCTCTGCCTTGCTGTCTGTGTCTTGCGGCAGTGATAGCAGCCATTCTGAACGGACAAGCCGCTTTTGAAGGATCCTATATGTGCTACAATCATTTGGGGGAGCTGGTGTTGCAAAGTGTTAGTGAGTTTGACTCCATCTCGATTTGCATGGCATCACCTACAAATAACTATAATGAGATTTACACATAATGTACATATGCATGAATATGGCAAGTGCAAAGACGTTTTATTTCTTGACCATTTCTTGCGCACAGTGAGTAGCATGTTGTTTTGATTTGATCATTTTGGTGATATAGTGTGTGGCCTTCCAAATGCAAACCTTGAGTGAATCTTGGCCTGAATCCTCTATACCACTGATTCTCAACCTCTTTCATATAAAGGACCCCTAATTTAGTCCACATTAGAGCCACGGACCCCCATTTGATGAGATTTTGTCTCTTGAACCCAAATCTGACAACATTTTTATTGTTAGATATGATTTTGTCCAGAATTCCACCTGTATTGTAGAGAGATAACAGAGAAACTATGATCAAAATAGTCATTGTTCTACATTCTCTAATTGTGTTAACTTCTTGTAAATTAAATAATGGTGAAGTTTAACACTTCATCAATTTGCTGGGGAACCCCTGGAACCCGTTCAAGGACCCATGGTGGTCCCCGGACCCCATGTGGAGAACCACTGCTCCATACTGCATGTTCCAGTGAGATATTGAATGATGAAATCGATGTGAATCTATAGTGCTTTGGAGATGAACTCTTCGTATCTCCTCGCATCTCACTCCACGACTCTAAACTCATCCCTTCCTTGCGCTCGTGGGATGCAGCTAACTGTTTAGCTTTACTAGCTTGTCAGTCTCTCTTTGTGCTTGTTAGCATTAGCAAGGTCTTACACTTTGCGAGTGGGCGGGCGGAGGCGCCTGAGGGCCCGCGGTCGCTGTTGGCTGTCCTGGTCCGTCTGGTAGAAAAACATCCTGAGAGCCTCGTCCAGCAGCACCCATGTTGGCAGACCCAGCAACCTCTGAGGAAAGAGAGAGGGGGAAAGGTGCAGGGAGGAATCAAGGAAAGGGAGAGATGGAAGGGGGAGGGATGAGAGGGAAGGGGGGTGAATGATGGAGAAGAGAGGGATGGATGGAAAGGCAGAGAGAGAGAGAAGGAGAAAGGAGTAAAGGAGTGATGGAGAGGGAGGCAGAGAAAGGGAAGGAAGCAGGGTGGATAGAGATGGAAAAGAAAGGGGAGAGAGGGAGATTTGTAGACAGAGGGGGAGAAAAGTGGAGAGGGAGGACAGATGGAAAGGGAAAGAGAGCAGGAATAAAGAGCGAATGGTTGGAGAGGGAAGCGGAGAAAGAACGGTGGAAGGAGAGAGGGAGCTTGGTGGAAGAGCAGAAGGAGAAGGGGTGGTGGGAGACACAAGTGAGAGGGGTGGAGGGAGCGGATGAAAGGACGGGAAATAAAAGAGAGAAAGATTGCAAGTGCAAGGCGAGCGAAGGCGAGAGAAGTGTGGCAAAGTGAGAACCACGTAGGTTGCGGGGGAAAAAAAAAAAAGAATAAAACAGAAAAAGAGAAGTGAGTGAGTGGGAGAGAGAGAGAGAAGCAGATCATGTTTTCAGCGATGGAGCAACACTGAAACATGTCAAAAAGTCCCACAACTACAGTCAGTGAGACACGATGTGGGCACAGGGCAGCGCGGAGAGAAGAGAGCAGCAACGCCTACGTGTTGAGCTCCATCTGCAAACTGCTGCTGAAATATCCCAGCCAGCGCTCATCCACCTACAGCATCGTTCAGCCCACTGAGTTGTAGGCTACTGTGCCGCACGGTGCAGGATCTATCAGGCATGCCAGATACCCTTCTCCTTCATGCTAAATAAAAGATGGTGGAAAATTAAACGGGCTTACCTTCATGTACGTGTTGAGTTCAGGAATTCTGCTTTCTGCGATCTCCTGTTTGTTGCCGATGAAGACTTTTCCTAAAGAGAGACACATTTTCACCGTGAAAAAAGGTGCCGATAAGAACTCACTGCATCAAGAGAGATTGATTGATTTTAGACCTGGCTTCAGTTCTCTTGGAGCTAGAATACATCCTAGTTACTTTTCTACTGTTTCTACTTGCAAACAAAAGACCTTTCCTAACAAAAAAATACATTTTGACTGTGAAAAAGCTGCAAATATAAACTCACTGCATCAAGCGAGATTGAGTTTTAGACCTGGCTTCAGTTCTCTTGGAGCTAGAATCCATCCAACTTACTTTTCTACTGTTTCTACTTGCAAACAAAGACTTTTCCTAACAAAAAAACACATTTTGACTGTGAAAAAGCTGCAAATACCAAACTCACTGCATCAAGCGAGATTGAGTTTTAGGCCTAGATTCAGTTCTCTTGGAGCTAGAATACACCCAAGTTACTTTTCCACCGTTTCCACTTGCAAACAAAGACGTTATCCTAATAAAAAATAAAAAAAACACATTTTGACTGTGAAAAAGTGGCTTACATAGTCACTGCATCAAGCAAGATTGAGTTTTAGACCTGGAGTCAGTTCTCTTGGAGCTAGAATACACCCTAGTTACTTTTCTACACGTGTGTAAAAGAATAGATTATCGTGGCAATATGTGTTTTTTTTAAACATACTGCACTGATAAGAGACACTTGTGTTGCCCCAAACTAGACAAACGCTTCTCTTGAAAACAACACATCCGTTATGAGAGTGCGGACTTATTGCCCTTCATCTCTAATGCGACACCAACTCCAGTCCAAAGTTACGAGGCGCTGTGCAGACTCCTAATGCTCTAAATCAGGCCGCTCAACGATTCATCCAAGGCCATCTAACACTGCTGTTAAATCAAATTTAGCACAGTCTTAATGACCCTCAGGCATAATATCCATCCCTCTCTGCTCTCTCATTTTCTCTCTTGTCTCACTCCCTCAGTCACTCTCGAGCACAATAACTCACTCAGTCACTCACTGACACGCTGATTCACTCATTTACTCACTTAACTGATAAACTAACTGGTTCATTCACTCATGTCTCTCCATCACCTGAGGCCTCATTTAGGAAAACGCTCTTTGAATCCATTGTACGATCATTTCGATTTACGTTTTACATTTAGCCCAAACAATATTCCTGTGACTCAGTAATGATCGTTAGCTAGTCAAAGAAATAACAAGAGCTAAGAGGAGAGGTAGAGGGATTTGTTTTTGCTTCAAAATAGCAGTTCATACATTTAGACTAATATGACAAAAAGATACTAAATTCATATTCATGGCATTTACACCTTGCATGTCGACTGAAATCAGTTACGGCTACTGATATATCACAAAAAGATTGGAGAAAACCAATGAAAACGACAGATTTTGGCATCAAGATCACATTTTTCAAGAATCAAAACTGGGTTGAATTTGATCGTTCATAAAAAAAAAAAAAAATTAACAACCCATTTAAAAATGAGGCGCATATCTCCTTTTCCACTCACTTATTCTGTTCTCGCTGCTACCCATCTCCCTGCTCTGTCCCCTCTGTCTTTTTTATTCCCATCCCGGCCTGATGAGATCCAGCACTGCAATTAAACCCATCGGATCTAATATTATCCGGCCGACTCCTCTGTGGCAGATACTAAATCAGAGTTTGTAGAAAGTCTTGTCTCTTGCAGAACTTTCACAGTACACTCAATGAAAATGTAAATGCAAAATATTGAGAGAGAGACAGACAGACAGACAGACAGACAGACAGACAGACAGAAAGATAGATAGATAGATAGATAGATAGACCTTTCAAATAGATTCCAATGATTGTTCCAACTTTCTGGCATTCATTGCGCCCTCCTTTGTGGTAAACCCTTCTGGTCTTCTAAGCAGGTTAATAACAAATGCCAAGAATCCGACTCATTTGTGCATAGTAGTATTTGACCCACGCCTGGCATACAGCGCATAGCTACTGTACAGATCAAAGGAAGGGAGAGGTAGAGAGAGAAGAACAGAGGAAACAGTGATCAGATCAGAGAACAGCAGAAGCCTTGTTGTAGTCCTGCAGGAACAGACTGTAATACAAACATCAGGCTCTGGCAGCGCTCCAGTTAAATCCCAACACAGCAGGTGCAGATAAGAAGACAGGAGGAACAGGGCCGGAGTGAGGGCTGCTTTGAAAATGTAATCGATTACAGATTACAGATTACCTGCTTAGAATTGTTAATTAGTAACTGGAGTAGTCAAGCTCAATAATGTTGGGTCTCAAACTGGGTCTTTGGGGAGATCCCAGTGGGTCCTAGACTAACCCTAACCCGAATCCTATCAAACCTTTTTAGCCAGCCAGCTACTTTCCAAGCTAGCCAAAGTCTCCATGCCTCCATTGTTGCTGGGTTCCAACATGGATATTTGTTACCAAAGATAGACATATTGGCTGCAGGGGAAGGTTTGGCTCTCACTCAGTTCTACAGGCTTTGTACCATCTAACCATCAAAAACTGAAAGAAATGATGCTCATTGTGTTAGAAACATAGTTACTTTCTGCTGCATAGAACACAGAAATGTGACCTTGAACATTAAACCAACCATAATGTTTTATTGATTTAAATACTAAAAGTAAAGTAATGTGAGTCCCAAGACAAGTTCTGAAGTCAATATGTTTGCGACTACAGTGCAACTCGATTCACCATCTATATGATGTGTGCACACACATCTACACACACACACACACACACACACACACACCGCTCTCTGTCGTCATCTCTCCCAAATCGATGGTCAGCGCCAGCCATTCAAAGACATCAAGCTTTATTGGGGCCGATGGAGTTTTCCAGCCTCCCCTAATCAATATGGACATTGACGGCGGCCTTCAGACAGATAGACTTATGGGAAAACAATAAGCTGCAGAATAAAGCTGGAGCCACTTAGCAGATGAGGACAGGGGGACAAACACGTATATACTGCAGAGGAGCCAGTGATTGAGTGCTGAATGTACTGTATATGCAGAGTGACATGCATAGTCTACCTGTCTCACACTGTCCTTTAGCACTGTATGTGAGCTCCTGTTGTCCCTGTAACATGGATCAGTATACAGTATCAGTATGTGCTGTAATGTAGAGCAGGTGCACTTCCACTTTTGGCCCTTTTGGCACAGTGCTCTGCTATCACTAAAACATGAAGAGAACCATGGGGAACGTGGGATAGCGGCACTCCAAAAATCCAGAAAACAGCAAGACGGAGTCTCAGTTTACTTTTTTATTTTTTATTTTGGCTTCATCAGGCTAACATGTTTTGGCACGAAGCCTTCATCAGAGCACCATATTTTTGGAGTGCCGCTATCCCATGTTCCCCATGGTTTTCTCCATCGGTATATACTGTATTACCTTGTAAGTTGTCAATATATCTCTGCACCAATGCCACCAATACAAATTCCTCTATGTTTAGTGTATTTGGTAAATTCCGTGATTTTGATTCTTGCACTTGAAGGCGTCTCCCTGCTCACCCTGACCTTCAGCCTCTGGCATCTTTATTGTATGCGGTGACTCTATCTAATTTAAAGTTTCCGTTTCATTGTGGCCGGTCTAGGAACTTCCTCCCAAGTGCTTAATCTTCTTTAACGACAGTGCACTTGCATGGGCCAATGAGTTTTCTTCCTCGGTCCTTCCGTTACTTAGCTTATTAAATGTCCACACACTCTGTTGCTTGCATGTCTGGTTTCTCTCTCTTCCTGTTTCTCTGTAATTTTCTCTCTCTGTATTGCCTCTCCTATCACGACGTCATTGATTTATTTTCTCCTCACACTGCAAAGCCTCCATCACTAAACTCCTTATCATCTTGCAACTCGTCACCACAATGCTGTTGCCACTGCGACAAAACTGTAGTCAAGAACCAGTTTCAGGTCAGTCAGTTCGGGGTGAGACACATCACTCACAACCAAACCCACCCACTTGTGGGTGGGTTTGGTTATTTTCCTCAAATCATTTCTGTTCGTTATTGTGCATTCTCTACTTAATAAAAGGCAGTTAAAGCTATATTTCTGTGAAAATGGAACTTTTGCTAGGACTATTTGGGCGTCCTGGTGGCTCAGTTGGCTAGTACACACACAATATAACCACTAAGTCCTGGGTTTGAACCCGGTCTGGGACCTTTGTTGCATGTCATCCCCACTCCTGTCTATCTACCTTGAAATATCTAAAGAAGGCAAAAATATCTTTAGATCCTAGCTGCACAATCCAATAAATCTTTCTGTAAAATATATGGAGTCTGAGATAAGTGGTAAAAATCATAAAAGTAGGGCAGGAAGCATTGTACAGTCTGATGAGTATTGGCCCAAAAGCACCCTTAAGACACTCTGTGCTGCACCTTGGGGTGCTGAGGCAGTGGCTGAAGGTGCTGCATAGCTGCACCAGCTCACCATAGAGGGCTGGGCGGTGTTGTTTAGGATGGAGTTCAGTTCAGTCTTCATCCTTCCCTCTGCTGCTGCCTACAGTGTGTCCAGACTCAGCTGTACAACAGAGCCAGCCTCTTCCATCAGTTTGTCTATCCTCCCTTGTTTATCCGCTCATTTGCATGAAGCAAGTTCAACGTCTCATTCTCCCTAGTCTTGCATTTCACATCTTGAGTGAAGTTGGTCCGGATGGAGGAGAGAGATGGTTGAAGTCTCAAAACACTGTTGCCAAAAATACTGCTGGCAATTCTGGGCCGTATTCAATTACTGCCAAATGGCACATGAGCATAAATAACAAATGTAGGCCTACAATGTGATTGGGCAGTTGAAACAGTGATCACCCAGTCACCAATGATCTATCTAGAATGTCTATCAGCTGATTATAGGCTGCTAATTACAGGCCAATTGATTTGTTGCATACCTGCTTCGATCTATACGCCATTTGAATATGCCATGGAATCTGTACTCATGTTTGTTTTGAATCTCTTCATCTCCCTTTTTCATCTCTCAAAGTCTTGCCCTTCATCATGGCTGTTTTTCCTCACAGCTCTCCTCTGTGTTTTCCCTCTGGCATCAGTCATCTGTCCATCCATCCATCCATCTGCTGTAAACAGTCATTTCCTGCCTGTTTTGAATGTCATTCAGTGTGGGTTATATTTACTCCCTCTGAATGAATTATAGTGGAAGCGCTGATGTAAGGTTTTAAATTGACCTTGTAGGTCGCACGCCTGAGTGGGAATAAGCGGCCCGATCCAAGTTGGCACTGCAGAATTTTTGGCATTTATATTTAACCTGACAAAATAAAACATCGCCACAGACATGTCTAAAGAGGAGAGTGCTCCAAAATGCTTTAGATACTTTTTCGGGGAGAGAAATTACCTTGGGTTCATCACTCAATATCTCTAAAATATAGAAGAGGCAGGTTGTAAAAGTGTTATCATTTTGTCAATCAGGGACTTAAATTACCCAGTATCCTTTGCAAAGTGCGTTAATTTGTTTTAATTACATGCAATTAATCTTTTTGTAAAAGCAGGTGTCACTCTTTGCAAATGGTGGATATCTCACTGAGGAGCCAATGCTGCAGCGCAGCGTTTTCAGTTCATCTTCACATTATTATGCAGACCTACAGGCATGTGCCTAAAATATTCTCTCACTCTGTCCTTGTGGCTTGAATTGGATTTGATTTGGGGAAGAGGGAGGTTCACATTAAAAGTTGAGCTAAATTGTAATCAAATCCCTGAGGGCCACAGTGGAAATTAGTCTTTGGTTTAACTGCAACATCCTTGATGATTTAATTTACACATAATGCGTGTTTAAATTCCTCAAGCAAATCAAATCATATCTAAATTCACTTTGAATATTTGTAAAAAAAAAAAACAGGAAGGATGTTTGATTTACGTTATCTCACATGAGAAATCCACTTACGACACATGAAGCAGCTCAAATCTTTTGAAACCACATTCAGATGGGTTTTATTTCTCCCTGGGACGGGGAGGAATTTCTGCCAGCTGTCATCATAAACCCTGCTCCTCTGCCTACGCAGGAAGGGGAGCGAATGAGTATGCATTTTAAGGTGAAGGTTACAGAATGACAAGGCAGAAATGACACTATAAAGTAAAGTCACTCAGCACCCACAGCTTCAGCATTACCAACACCGCTGGAGAAAATGTGGAACTGAAAATAACACTACTACTACTCTATTCTACTCTAATTTCCCACTGAAACAAAGAGAAATGTAGCCCTCATTGTTGGAATTAAGGGTTTCACTATGATAAAGGCTCCGATGTGTTTTGGCAATGCAGCCTGCAGTAGAACCAAAACTGGGAACCCAAAACAGAGATGGACGTGGAACCAAAATGAGCCATAAAATTGCCCCAAAGTACATAAACGAACAGAAGACCCACTGCAGTCGGAGGAGTAGAGGCTGGGTGTGTTTGTCCTCTGGATGCATCTTAGCACTGAGGCGATCATTATCCCGACAGAAGTCAACGGGCAGCGGCGTGGTCGTAAATAAAAGATTGGACGATCCTTATTAAAAAAACAGTTGTCTAGTTTTCCTCTCTGGCTCTTATCTCCGGACCAAACACTTCGCTGTGTCTTGATTCAGTGCAAATTAGAACCAGCTCTCCTCATTCATATCCTCTGGTCCTGTCCCAAGTTGTCTGGCTTTTTGGAGGAGCATATTCAAATGTTTCTCAGAAATTTAAGGGGTCTGACATACCAGCGTTTCCTCTCTGAAGCCTGGCTCACTGTTAGTGTGGGCACAGTCAGGCATGGTGGCACACACTGTCCTTCTTGCCAGGAAACGAGCTTTACAAAATTGGAAATCGGACTCTGTGAGTGTTTACATTCTCTGGGTCAGAGAATTCCCCTGTTTCTCTCAGATTTGGAAAAAAAAATGAATTTAACTTTGGAGGGAATCATGAGCGGTCTGGCAAGCTGTGAGGCTCTTACAAACATTTCTTTGAACAGTGTGAAATCTGATGTTTGATGTGATGTACCCGTCTTTGTCTTCATCACGGCTGTGGACAGACTGACCTGGGAGAGCAGGCAGGCTGCAGGTGTTGGGTCCCGGTCTCTCAGGGTCTTCAGGAGCGTATTTGGCCTCCAGGTTCTGGTGGAGGTTGAAGAACTGGCGGTACCTCCTGTAGATCAGATACTTGCTGCCCCCTTTGGTCTTCACCTCAATCACAAACGTCTGAGAGAGAGAGAGAGAGAGAGAGGGAGAGAGAGTGCAAAAATGAAAGAGAAACAGATTTGCATTCTTGTTATTCTTTTCAGTATTATCATTCCAGAAAACTTCTTACATTCATCCCACGCATCTCTACTGTTTACATATGTGTTGTAGTCTACTCTGTATATAAGTATTAGGTCATTTTTTAACTCACAAAGTAGTCGATGAAGCCTTTCTTCTCCTCGATATCGGCGATGGTGGCGCTGACAGGGATGTTATGAGGCAGTTGGTCAAAGTCACTGAGGAAGAGAAACAGTGTGGTTGTTATATTTTTGACTAATTGACTAAAATGAAGAAGAATTCCATCTTCAAAGCCCCGGTACCAGACTTCCATTGGCCATATAGTCATATTTTATAAAGATTAGGAATTTCTGAGGGAAAATAAACTTCTAATATCATCATCCCATCGCGGCACAAGACTTCACGTCTGTTTCTTACTCTACTGTTTACAGACAATACACACTGACAAACCTTTTATAGTTTCAAAATGCAATTAAAGTCATATTTAGCTTTCACATACTGTCAGTCCTGGTACCAAGAGCACTGCCAGTCAATTTGAGAAACATTCCCAATCTCACAATGTGCTTGCAGAAAAGGTGCTTGCTGTACTTTTAGATATGTGTTTCAAAATATACAAAAAAAAAACCCCAAAAATGTGTACATATGTTGAGGGGCCACAATATATTTTGGGTTTATTTGCAGATATATGCTAGTATACTAGTAAGTATTAACAGTGTCCAAAATATATTTCAAATCAGTGTCATGTCTGATGCACTGTTGACATTACAGTAGATCTACAAGCTTGTGTGTGATGTATGTTGTCAGCAGTATTTCCAGTTTCAAATGGGTGTGTCACCTACATGTTCAAATCCATTTTGTCCATTTTTTTTTTGCATATTTTGAAACATATCTCGAAACATATTCTGCAGTATGTGTGAAATGTATTTTGTGCTGCATGGGTTCGGCCTGTGACAGGAGCAAAAACGGCAAACCCCTGAAATCCAGACGAAATTTCCAAACGCATTTAATAACTCGTACAGTATTTGAAGATTAGGCATGCAAGAACAAATAAGAGCCTCCCCTGCCCGCAGCTGCACACCCAGACAACCACCGTCTACTTTTAGTTTCATTACCCTGTTCCAGTTCAGGTACAGCTGGCTGAGCCGCTGACGATAAACTATACTGTACTTTATCCTAATAATACACGTTAGAAGGAACTTACTGAAAGACCATAGCAAAACTATGAACTACGCTATATATTTAATATCCTATAGGAATATTACAGTGATACCATAGGAAATAGAAGTACCACAAAGTACGATAAGGTCACTATAAGTCGTTATATTGAGTCCCTCCGGCTCACTTTAAGTCCTTATAGAAATATTATAGGGATATTATAGTTATACTTCCATATTTCCAGTGTCAGCGAAACACACTCACCTCTCGTCCCGTAATTGCCTTGGCAGCGACATGATGCTCTGTATAGTATTGACTGTAGCCAGAAGTAGAAACTTTGCCTTCTGTTAGTGAAGACTGCACACACACACACACACACATACACACACACCGCCGACAGCCCTGACTGCGTCCGAAAGTCTGCAGGCGCTACTGTGCGGAACTAGGCTACAGGAAGCGAGAGTTCCCTAAAAAAAGACCAGAGGATGCTGTTTAATTCACTGGGTTTGGCAATTGGTGCGTCCCATGAAGCAGCGGTGAATTAAACGCTGCGCAGAAAATCTTACCAATTCATGTATTCTAGTCTCCAGCTATAAGCTAAAATGGGCTTATAACCAGTCTGAAGGGCATTTATAGGCTACTGCAGTATTTCCACTATTACCTCTCTTCAGTCGCTTACACTGGTCAGCAGTGGGGTTTTAAGGCCGCGTGAATGTTTTCATCCTCTCCATAAAATCATAACACACTTCCATCCTCCTCTTATCCAATCTGTGCAGATAACATGTCTGCAGCTCCTTTGGATGAAAAAAGTGACAAAGTTGTGAGCTGCCAAACGGCGTTCAGAGGCAACTATTAGGGCCAGGAACACAATATTAAACCTACTGTAGGCCTGCATCTATTTCACTAGTCTGTTTACACCATTAACGGTATGAATATACATTTTTAAAATAGCAGCCAAACTACCAAAGTGATTCTCACAATGCCTCTTCACTTTCAGCAGAATATAATGCAAATTCACCTGGAATTCTTAAAGGGAAAAATAGTTTAACATTGACTCTTATTGATAGAGCAGAGTATTTATTTATTTTCTTTTATTTCTCCTTTATTTAACCAGGTGAGTCCCATTGAGATGTTCATCTCTTTTGCAAGGGAGCCCTGGCCAAGAGAGCAGCAAACAGATGTTACAAAAAATACAACACAAAACCACAATATAAAACTACAAGGAATACATACAATTACACAGTATACAATCTCAAGTAAAACAGCTACAAACTTCAGTTTTTAAAGACTGCAACAGACTTTTAAAATCACCCAGAGGGATGAAGTGATCCAGGTTTGCATCTTTCTGGAGCTGATTCCAGGACCATGGAGCATAATAACTATAAGCCATCTTCCCAAATTCTGTGGAAGGGCGAGGGACAGTGAAAAGTAGTGAATTCTGAGAACGCAAGTTGTAAGAACTTGTGATACGATTGAAAAGGCGATTTAAATAGCCAGGGAGTTGCCCTATGATGGCTTTGTAGATAAAAATGTGCCAATGAAACCATCTGCGGTAATGTAATGAGGTCAGACCCGCCCTTTCATACAAGTAACTTGTGAATGAAAGAGGAAATGTAGATTACTGAATACCAACACTAGCTGTGTTGTATAAATAGAGTGACATAATCTATAACTAATTATAAGTACAGTTTTCTTATCTTGTATGGAAACATTTTTTCTTGCTGATGAAAATTGAAATGGAAAATATCTTGCTAAACAGAGAAATGACTGTGGCAGGGTCCTATTTGATATTTTAAAGTTTTTCATCTTCTTATTGCATTTTATTTTATAACTGTAACTTTTAGATTGGAGGTCAGAAAGCACATTGCACTTTCTCCCTTGAAAGGTGATGTATGTGCCGCTGTACCAAACTCACCAGAGATGAGTTTTTGTAAAAGCAGATTTTCAAAATCTTCTCCCCGGGGGAAACATCATGCCCCCGGGCCCCTGAGCATTTCTGGGGAAGTGTCCTTTTAAAGATTAGTTTTACAGCCTTTCTGCTTTACTAGACAGCTCACAGTGAAAAGAGACAGAAAAGATGGGATTGGGCAGGATGTAACAAGCAACAACGTTTCCAGGCCGATTTCAAACCCAAAGACATTGCATTTCCATGGCAGGCGCTGCAGCCAACTGAGGCACCGGGACAGTCAAGATGCTGCCCACATGCAGTATTAAAACATCAATAAACCATTTCCACATTAATTATGAGTCATTAGTATAATTACTGTAAACAAGCAAGACCATTGCTGACCATTGGCAGCCTCCACCAGCCTCACACTGCATTTTACATGGTGTGCCACTTGGTTGGATTTTGCTTTTCACTTTGCAAATAACACACAACTTCATTCCAGTTCCACTATTCTAACTGCAGAGTTTCAACATCACATTAACCAACTTGGTCAGAATTCATATTGGCTGTTATCCGTCTGCTTGCTCTTCAGAACAAATGGAGCGGAACAAGTAGCAACATCCTCTTTGTGACAGAAAGCGACAGGATTTCTGGTGAATGTGGTTTTTAATTTTGAGAAACACTGGCACTAACCGCACTATGGGATAGAGGCTCAACCATGCTGTTATTATTATATTAACAGTACATTTTTTAAATTAATTTGACAATGATATATTCATTTTACTAAAGAGGAATGTTGCTTTGGCTTCAGTGTATGGAGAGGAGCTCATTGAAGCTTGGGTGCCACGGTTATGTTTCACCAGAAAAAAATGTATCCAAGGCACTCTTCCCATACAGCACTTTTTAAACATTTCCAACATGCATTAGCTAATAAATAATAAAGGCTTTATACTTGTTGTATGGGAAGAGTGCCCCAATGATAAATGGATGTTTAAGGCACCGTTTTTTTACCTGTTCTAAAGGTTATTCCCACACAACATGAATGCAGCAGGAGATAATCTTTCTCCTCCACCTCTTTAGTCAACATCAACCTTTTCGTCAAAGTGTGCACCATTCTATCTTTCTTTCTTATCTCACCTGAGGCACAACATTCCCCAAAAGCATACACACACCCATGCACACACACACACACACACACACACACACACACCAAGACACAACCGATCGCTGCGCTGTCCTGTCGTCCTTGTTTTGCGGTTGACCTTCACAGGTAAATAGCGGTGAGGACAGCTGATCGGTGAAAGGAGGCGGAGGGGAGATAATTGGAACGAGACCCTGAGGAGCTTGTTGACTTGGGCTCAGTTCCAACATTAAATCTGAGGTGATTAAATCTTATGGCACTAGATGTCAGCAAAGATGTGGTTGTGTTGTGTGTGTGTGTGTGTGTGTGTGTGTGTGTGTGTAAGAGAGAGAGAGAGAGAGAGAGGGAGAGAAGGTGTATGAGAGACATGCACACCAATACTCTGATTACCGGGAGTGGTCAGCTTAAGGCAATATTGCGATTACGTTTACATGGGTTGAAATAACGCAATTTCTCTAATAACTCGGTTTACACGGATTCATTTTCGTAATAATCAGTGTACAGTTGGTTACAAACATTTCTCAACACCGAGTTCACTCTTTCAAAACACACTTACACAACACAACAGCGTTCTATGTGAATTTCCAAACTGTGAATGATTTTTCATTGCTCTAACACAAAATGCATTCAATGACCACAAAATCATTAAGCTCATTTCTCACTCAAACTCAACCACCAGCAAAACTCTATGTATCTGCAACCCATTTCACAAATGTTTACATACTATTTTCAACACTCTTATGTAATTTGTTGAGATCGTGACACTTTGTTTTCTTGTGATCATGATTTTTTTTATGTAATAACAAAAACTGGTTTTCTCAAGATCAAGGCATTACTGTAAGTAAGATACTGATTGTGGTTGAAGTTTCTTCCTCTCATACCTTGATTAAATAAATGTGTTGATCAATTGTCATCTCTCCTTCTGACATTGCCAGTGCTGCTTTCTACACATTGGCAACACTAACAGACTGACTAGACTCATTAATCGCAAAATCATTAATTTGTTATCTTGAGATAATTAGTTCATGATCCCGAGATAACGGAATAGAAAAAAACAGAAATAGAGTGTAAGAAACTGAGAGAGAGAGAGAGAGAGAGAGAGAGAGAGAGAGTAAAATATATAGGGTAAGAAAGAGTGAGAGAGAAAATGTTTGAGTGACAGTGTGTGTGCGTGTGTGAGAAAGACAGACACAGAAACAAACAGTGTAAGAGGGAGTGTGAGAGTGCATGTGTGTGTGTGTGTGTGTGTGTGTGTGTGTGTGTGTGTGGAGCACATATCGGCTCCATATCTATTTTCATTTGGCCTGCGACAGATACTTTGAAATGCTGCTCGTATATCAGACCTTCGCCGGCCATGAATTGCAGAAATGTATTTCAAGGGTGTATTTATCTTCAAGGTCATGCCAGTTGCTAGGCTCTGGCGTGTGTGTGTGTGTGTGTGTGTGTGTGTGTGTGTGAAGGAGGGTTTGCATGTGTGCGTGTATGAGAGAGAGAGAAAGGATTTGTGGGTTGTGAGTGTGTATACGTGTGTGAGAGTTTATGTATGTGTGTGTGTGTGTGTATGTGTGTGTGCATGTGTGTGTTCTAGAAAGACTGTGTGTGTTTGAGATTGTGTATGTGTATGGATGTGTGTGTGTAAGGGAGAGAGAATGTGTGTGTGTGTGTGTGTGTGTGTGTGTGTGTGTTTTCTATGCCACTGTGTGTGTGTGGATGTGTGTGTGCGTGCATATGTGTGTGTGCATGGAAGAATATTTGTGTGAGAGAGAGATAGAGAGAGAGAGAAAGAGTAAGTTTTGGTAGTGTGTTCGTAGTGATTGTGTGTGTGTGTGTGTGTGTGTGTGTGTGTGTGTGTGTGTGTGTGTGTGTGTGTGTTTGAGAAAGACTTTCTGTCAGTGTGTATGTGTAAGCACATGTGCGTGTGCATGGGAGTTTGTGCATGGGAGTTTGACAGTTGTGTCTGTGTGACTTTCTGTCAGTCTCACTTCTTCTGTTACTGTGTGTGTGTGTGTGTGTGTGTGTGTGTGTGTGTGGTATATATAGTTTAATATTATTGCATATTAGCCTTGGAATA
>NW_027278973.1:105000-125011 GCF_046629955.1 Centroberyx affinis | reverse complement strand
GAAGGTGAGACAGTGCGCACACACACTCTCACACACACTCACACACACACACACACACACACACACACACACACGACACATATTACACCATAATCTGAAAACACCACAATGTAGTTCTTTCTGCCCATACAGAGTGGAACATTTCTCTGAGAGAGCGCTGATGTTATTTTCTTTGGCTGCAGCCAAGCTGAGACGTCAAACCTAACTGACTTAATGACCAATACATCTGTATCAATAAGACTACCGCTCAAACAGACATGTAACACAAGCCCACTTTCATGTCTGCGAGTGTGTGTGTGTGTGTGTGTCAGACCTGGGTCAGATATTGGCAAATAATTCTTAGTGAGTCTTAACCTTTTCTCTCTGCTCTCATCTCTTACCTGGCTGATCTTGATAGCACTTTGAATTACAGTGGCCTTTTATTCATGTGTTACACTGTGTAAAAGTGTTGTAAGTACACAATAATACTGTGTTCAGGCTTAATGAAATTCTCCCTTATAAATCATCACATACACCCTTGTTAATACATTATATATTAGGGAGGTTTTACTAGTTACATACTTTATTAGTTGGCCTATAAATAGGTTTAGTGATTACTTACGTTTAATGCTACAGTATGTCTGTGTGGTTATTTACGTATCAGTACTTTTTCACAGGTTAATATAGAGCTTAAGTCCATTTATGAACATCTGTATTACTGTCTGGACACTAATTGACTAATTGACTAATGGTTTTCAGTTCCTCTCCTGTGATTGGCTAACCTTTCTGCTTCTCACTGCCCTGTGAGGCAAACCCCACCAATTTGTCACCTATATACACTGAAACAAGTTCTAAAAAGTATTTTCAAATACTATTTGACCCAGGACTGATGTGTGCATGTGTGTGTAAAAGAATATCTTTACACACGTGCCTGCAGTTTCTCACTGATGCCAATGTGTACAGCCAGCACCAAGGTAACAAGCTAGCTTGTGGCTAGCAGCACCCATCGGTTTGAATGATAAATGTCAAATAGAGCAAGAGAGAGAGAGAGAGAGAAAGAGAGGGGTAGAGGGACAGGGAGAGAGAGTTACTTAGGAGAGAAGATTGAGAAGATATAGCTGAATGTGAAGACAGGAAAATGAATGGAAAAGAGAAGAAAAAAGAAAGAGAGAGAGAGAGAGAGAGAGAGAGAGAGAGAGTGAGTGAAGAGGTGAAGGAGAGTATTAAGCCATGTGTGGGAAGCAATGAGGCTCGACCTTCCTTGTGTGTGTGTGTGTGTGTGTGTGTGCATGGCTTGGCTCAACCCAGCCCGTTCTATGAGCCCCATTAGGATCAGACAGCGGGGAACCACCCCCCACCACACACATACACACACACACACACACACACACACACATAGGCACACACACACACACACACACTCACTCACTCATTCCCAGTGATAGAGGAAACGTACGTGTATCATGCAGTGGGCTACTGAACCCGCATAGACCATTTGTGGGGAGTTATGACACACACAGTTTTATCAATTCCTTCCAAGAAACAAACAAACAAACAAACAAAAACAACACATCTTCAGAGCTGCAGGACTCGCAGGACTCCCCATCCTTCACCCCGAACATGACAGGCAGGAGAGGTTTGATTTAGTGCAGAGTGCTGGGTGCTGAGCCTCTGTGCGGAGCCCACCTTTTATCATTGTCACCTCCTAGATTTCCATCTGTCATCACTGTCTACACCTTGATTTTTATCATCGTGAACGTTTTATTATTCCCATCCACGTTGTCCAAACATCCTCAGGCCGATAACCATGGGGATCTGTGCGTGTTTATGTGTGTCTGAAAGAGAGCTCACGTGTTTTGTGAAGCATATCGCTGTTGTCGGGTGAAAACCTCGCATCTCCAAAATGTCAACTTTTCAGGAACTGAGAAAAACAGATGACCAGACATTTTTCAGTTAATCCAATGACGTTTGAAAGCGTTTCATAAACCCAAGAGTCATAGAACTTGCTCAACCCATAGAGGAGCATGTAATCCTTCAGCTGAAGTTGAAACATGAAAATCACCAAAATCTGAGTTACAAGGTTTTCACCCGACAACAACGATATGCATGTCTAGCATGTTCCAACATGTATTTTGTGTGTCTGTGTGTGTGTCTGTTTGTTCATGTGTGTGTTTGTAGGTAATTCTACTTGATGGCATTGCGTTTAGTTGCAATCCCCCAGAACAACACAGCAGTAAAGATAAGGTTTGAAGATGATTGAAAAGAGATAAGCAGTTCAATATCTGTCTGCTGTCTTCAGTTCTCAGCCTTGACCTACAACAGGCAAACACACCTGAAGGACTGTTTAAAAAAGCAGGATTCAGTGGGTTGAACATGGCAGCAACACCACCAGGGTTAGGGGTAAAGCAGAGGTCTATATACACAGGATGATATACTCTGAATGTACAAAATATTAGTTACATCTTCCTGATATTGAGTTGCAGCCCGTTTTACACCATCCACATCTCAATTGCCTCAAAGCTTAAAAATCCTTCTGTAACTCATCTGTTTCTCTTTATCTACATCTCCTCCTCTGTGATTGGTATAGATTTAATAAGGGAAATCAATAAGGGATAATGGCTTTTACCTGGATTCACCTCATCACTGTGCCGCTTTTATACGTTTACATCACTTTTGAGCACAGTACCAACCACTAAATAAAGATACAAGCTTTGGGTTTTAATTTAATATTTTTATTTTGGCCCCCTGCCAACAAAAAAATGAGTTCCCCGTTGCTAAGCAATAAACATCCTTGCTTGCTTCATTCCATTCATAGTTCATTTATGACCTGTAGAGTGAATTAATTAAATATAAACAAGGCGGAGTGATGCCATTCCAGTTATAAGGTACAGGTTTGTATAACTTGCGGTTAGAAGCACTCATGGAACTGTGGATCACAATGTGTGGTCGGAAACAAATGTATTAAAACAAATTTAGATTAAATAATGGATATATGGGCAGAGACATAGTGTTGCCAGATTAATGACTGTAAGTGTGTGTGTTAGTGTGTATGTATGTCAGGATATGAGGTGTGTGTGTGTGTGTGTGTGTGTGTGTGTACAGTATGAGACTAAGTGTATGTGACATGCCAAAGTTGTGGTTTTGTGACTGACAGAGGGGATTGTGGGAAGTAGATAGATAGATAGATAGATAGATAGATAGATAGATAGACAGATATATATATATATATATATATATGTATATATAAATATATACATACATATATATATATATATATATATATATATATAGAGAGAGAGAGAGAGAGAGAGAGAGAGAGAGAGATAAGGGTTTGTTGAAGATGATTTTTACTGCAGCCATTAAAGTTCCATTATCCTGATGGATCATTATCAGCCTTATCTGGGTCTGGTGCCACACACACACACACACACACACACACACACACACACACACACACACACACACACACACACACACACACACACACACACACACACACACAAGTTGGCAATGCTGGAGCAATCAGCAAGGCAATGAAGGTGAGGGTAAGTAGAGGTGTGTGTGTGTGTGTGTGTGTGTGTGTGTGTGTGTGTGTGTGTGTGTGTGTGTGTGTGTGCGTATACACTGACCCCTTGACACACGCTGCAGGGCTTGAACCTCTTTACACAGGAATGCTAATGTTTTCTAAAGAAACCATAACTCAACAGAGAGAGATAGAGAGAGAGAGAGAGAGAGAGAGAGAGAGAGAGAGAGAGAGAGAACAAATACATTATCTAGCTGGAGTGCATTAACCCATCCTTGAGCAGGTCAGCTGTGTGGTGCAGATACTCGTCCTATGAAGTCACATGACTTCAGTTTTTTTCATTTGCAGACTATTCTGAGGCCAGAGGTCCATTTTTATCGCAAACCTGTTTCTATCCATTTCATGGTTGTGCATGTTAAAGAGTTAACTTAACCTTGCTTTGACTGTTTTGGGGGAAATTACGGTCTATGAATCATATGACGTACAGTCCCTTGTCTCTGCCCACAGCGGGGCCCACAGACCAGACTTCCACAACTAATTTGCAAACAAAATGTTGGCACTCTAAAGTCCTCTAAAGAATGTAACATACTCTGTGTCTATTCTACTTACCAATGTTGAAGTTATTGTGAGAAAAATGGCTCATTACAAGGAATATTAATACAAATTTTGATTATACAAACCCAAAGAAGTTATCTTTTACTTGTATTGTTTTAAATAATCAGCATTTGGTCCCATGTAATGTTTTTATCTTTACGTTTTAGACATTTTAGCTGATGCTGTTATCTAGAGCAACTTGAGAGTGCACCAATAGAATAAAAGGCTCCTCAATCACCAATAAGCTACTACAGCTGAGCGCAAGAGTGAGAGCCACAGCGCCCTGACAAGAGATCTGCAACCCTAGATGATACTACGTAAGAAAATAAGAACCGAGATTAAAAGGTAGAAAGATTTTTTTCTTATTCACCGGTGCATATTAGAGCAAGTAGGGCAGGAAGACTTAGGGGAGGGGGAGAGAGAGAGAGGAGGACCAGTAGGCAAAGTTTGGCCTTATATTCCTTAGCAACAAAACTTGGTTGCAGGAAGTAAAGACCCAGTCACTGGGGGTTTTAAAAAAGCTCCAGACCCCTCAACAGCAACTCTGAGTGGTGCTACAGAAACACCACTATGAGTAAGAGCAATGAGTTATAATAGGCCTACATGGACTATTATAATCCCTCTCTCTCTGTCTGTCTCTAACTTTAAACCATTGAGTCCTAATAGGCCTATGTAGACTGCATTATAAGTTGGCTGAGTGCACTGTGCTGAGCCCAAAAGAGCTTGAGTCAGGAGCCCTGTGTGTATGTGTGTGACTGTGTGTGTGTGTGTGTGTGTGTGCGTGTGTGTGACTGTGTGTGTGACTGTGTGTGTATGTGTATGAGCTCCCTCCTCTGCATTAGTCCAGTGCAGTCGTAGGCAGGGCGGCTCAGCTAACGACGCAGGCTAACGAGCTGCAGTGGGAATAGAGCCGACTGAAATGTATGAGGACCGGTACCCAAAACTGCTCCTCCAGGACTACAAACACCCCGCTCCTTTAGCGCTAATAGCTAAAGAAAAATACCAGGAAAGTGCGGGCTAGAGGCGAACTAATTCAACATAACGCCTGGTAATTTTCTTTTAACGCGTTATTTAATCAGGCGAGTTGACTAGGAACATATTCATATTTACAGGCCCGGCCTCAGGGAGCAGTTAGATAGGAGGGGGATGGAGGTTAGACACATACACACACTCACACCCCGGAGCTGCCCAGTACGACCTCAGTCTGAGCAACTGGACTGAAGCAGCTGGGGGTTCGGTGCCTTGCTCAAGAGCACTTAGAATAATTCATAAGGAAGGGAAGGTGCACTTCCCCCACACAGATTCTCCACCTGGTCTGGCAATTTAAATCTGCAGCTTCAGTTCTCCAACATTCAGTTTAGCACTGCCTCAAGTTGTCCTATTGCTGCAAGTTAACAAGCTACAGAGAGAGGCAGGCTTGTGTACATGTGTAAAGTGTGTGTGCAGAGTGTGGTAACCATAGCGGTATGCCTTCAGAAGGAACAAGACTTATAAAGGATATAAACAAGGACTTAAACTTTAAACTGGCCCTCTAGGAGCAACTATACAAGGCTGGACTTACAGCGCCAATGGCTGGAGAAACAAACAGCAGAAAGTACAAATTTTCACCAAAATGATGGATGTCCATGCCATAATATAGCAATATTATGCACCTTGGAAGTAGGTGAAGTTGTGCCAGAAACCCCTACTCTATAATATAGCAATAACACAGAAGAGGACTCTGCTTACTGTTATGGGTATGGCGGTGATGCAGCCAAAGTCTCTATTATCACAGTAAAGAACGCCGTCAAAAGGAAAATGTAATGAAGTAAAATGAAATAAAATATTGAATAAAAAACAAGAGAAAACAAGCAAGATGACTGAATTGCCAAGACTTGCTCTCTTTTTAGTCAATGAGAGTTACAAACTAGTTTTGTGTTACAATGTTCTCATTTGATTCTACTGTATAATATTCCCACACTGTTCACCATCTGTCTCAGCACCTACCGTCTCTCTCTCTCACCACAACCCCTAAAAAAACACTTAAACACTCCGCTCTTCTGGAGGCGTATTGTATCTTTACATGCGTATGTAACTATTTGGTTACTTTTACACTTTTCTTTGCCTATTGGCTGTGTTTAAATCCACGGTTCCACTAGTTAGGTGTTTTAAATGTCAGAATGATTTTTCATCTGTCCTGAAATAAATTCCAGCCGCCTGGCTGCTGTGTGGCAATAAAAGGGACTTGAACTTGAAGAAGGAAATGTCTGCAGTAATAATGCAGGAGAAATGCGTGAAGCTGGACTTCCACAATGGCTGCCATTGTACCAGGGCTGGACTGTGCTTAGCGTTAATGGCTTAAGATAGAGACTAGAAAAGTGTGGGAGCTGGATGCATGTGTGTGTGTGTTTCAGTGTGTGTGTGTGTGTGTGTGTGTGTGTGTGTGTCTGTGTGTCTGTGTTTCAGTTTTTGGCCTTCAGCTGTCACTATCAGCAGCTTGTCTTCCCATTACAGACAACAGAAGAAGAGAGAGACAGAAGAGAGATAGAAGGTTGAAAAGAAAGGCAGAGATTTAAGTCGGAAAAGGAGAGAGAAAGCGAGACGGAGAGAGAAAAAGGAGGAGAGAATGGAGAGAGAGGAAGAGTGAGAGATTGATCAAGAGAGAGATGGGAGGCGAGAAATAGAGACTTGGAGAGATGGAGAAAGTGGGGTGAAGAGAAAAGGAGTGAGAGAGAAAAAGAGGAAAAAGAAACGGGAAAAAGAGGGGAAAAGATAGGAAAAGAGAGAAAGAAAGTCAGCGAGAGGAGAGGACACGGAAAGAGAGAGGAGGGGGGAAGACAGAGCGATAAACAGACAGAGGAAAAGAAGAACAAGGGAGAACGAGAAAGACAGAGAAAAAAAGACAAATGCATGTAAAAAGAGGTTGACTGGTAAAGCCATTAAGACTGGATTCAATAAATCTGCATAAAAACCAGCAGTTAGCCTGTAATGGCCAGCAAAGGCCAGTGTGTGTGCGTGTGTATGTGTGCGTGTGTGTGTGTGTGTGTGGCTCTGAAATGGGTACTGAGGGTCGGCCATGTGTGTGCATGCGTCTGACTGTCTCTCTTTTTGTCTGTATTTCGGAGTGTGTGTGTGTGTGTGTGTGTGTGTGTGTGCGTGCGTCTAATGGCCGTTGAGGAGCTGTGTGTCGTATTTACAGAGAAAACAATCATCCTTGGAGCAGGAAGCAGAGCTGCCTAATGAAAGCCTAGAGAGACCCCAGACCACAACGCTGCACTAATGGATGGGTCTGAATCTCTCTTCTACACAACCTCCAAACCTCTCTGCTCTTCCTCCTCTCTTCCTCCTCCTCCTCTCCTGTCCTCTCTCATTTTGACTGCACGCAAAACACTCGTTGACTCGTTCTCTTCGATGTCGCGGTGAATAAAAAAGATGAGGGGTAAACTATGACCTGCAGTTGGTGATCATCATAAGGCAAACTGCCATGTATAATATATAAATATAAATCAGCTATGTTTTCCACAAAAAAGCATTAATTTATGCTTTATTTCCCCTCTCCTCATAACTTACATCAGTCTGATAATCCTTGCTATGGTGTTTACTATGACTTTAAGTCTTCAAGATTTATGTCAGCCTAAAAAGGTGGGTAAACTCTCTCCCTCTCTCTTTTCTTTCTGTGTTTCTCTCTTTCTCTTTTCAGTGGATTCACGCGGTTGTTTAGTATCAACATAGGTCTGGTTTGCTTTCATCCAGCTATGAAGGGCTGCAGGTTCAACTTGGACTCTTTTCTGAGAGAGACAGTTATTCAAAACAATGTGTAACTGTCTGCAGACAGACAGGCAAGCAGACATACCACCGGCTGACACTATCAGAACAACAATATTTCCAGGCTTTTTATCACTGGGGATGTTTAAAACTCTCTCTCTCTCTCTCTCACACACACACACACACACACACACACACAGAGTATAAGAATAACAATAATTATACTCTTATTTTTTATCACCGGTGATGTTTAAGTTCCACTCACACACACACACACACACACACACACACACACACAGACTATCAGTGCTATTGTAATAATTCCAGTCTACTTTATCAGCTGTGATGTTTTAGTTCCAGCTCCGCCCCTTCCTGTTTTTGTATCTCCTGCCAATCAAAATTCACCCAATCAGTGACGTTGGAATCATGAGGCGCCCTTAACTCTCTTTCTCTCTCTAGTCCAGTCCATCTATCATAACATGCAGAGGCACGTACACACACACACACACACACACACACACACACACACACAGTTCCTGTGTAGCCTGCCAGTCTGTGAAGAGGGCGTTGCTGTACAACAGGGCATCAGGGTGCAGAGCTGAAAAAACAATGATTTTGAAGCCTATAATGTTTTTATTTTTATGTATTTATTGCTAGGATAATATTGTCATTATATAGTCTAGACTATATGTAATGGTCTATAAGTACTATTGTTTAATCTATATTATTATTAAAAGTTATTATAGTCGTGGTTCTTAAACTGGGACCCCAGTTTGATCTGTCTATAATTAAAGTCAATAGAAATCATCCCTATTAGAGAATGTATGGGAATGACTATCGTAATCATAGGTTACGATTATTATCTCCCCCACACCACTATTATCTCCCCACATACAGTTTAGACAGTTTAGTTCAATACTAAATCAACAAAAACAAATATTTTCCCATAAGTGCGTTGCTGGGATATTTTGCATATTTGAGGGTCTGTGAGAAGAAAACTGTATGTACTATAGCATAATACTATATACATTACCATTACATTGTTAGTATTATTACAAAAAACCAACTGTGTTGACTATATGTTGACTATATGTCTGTATTGGGGAGAAATTACATCAGTGTGGCATCACAGGCTTCTGGTTTCTAGCTTTAGAGGAGAGTTTTTCATGTTCATAAATATTGATTGAACTGTCTTACTCTTGTGAATAATATATGTCGAATGTGTTTTCAGGTGTTATGATATCGGTACGGCATCACAGATCAGAGTCTTAGGTCCCTGGTGTCTGGTTCAATCAGAGAAGTGTTGATGTTCATAAATACTGATCGGATGGTCCAGGCCTGTGAGGAAAAAACATACAATGTTGGTGTTTTTCTTACTTGATATGAAAGTTTACATGGTCTTTTGTGTCTTGAGTAAGTTTCATGACCCCTCGAACCTGGAAACCTGTTAAATCTTGTATAATCTTAAAATAAATGGGCATTGATGAGAAAATAAGCATTCTCCTCTTTATTCCTTAGAAACCTACTATTTGGAGATTATACTGTAACAACAATGACATTTGAAATCTGCAATCGCGTGGTATTCTCCTTTACTACAGTGACTTGTACGGCGGTGAATACGATGGCTAAGTTTTCACTGAGGTTTCTCCTATTTGAGTTGGCTCAGTCACTTCCCAATCAGTCACTGGGAGCTGTTTTGTTTCAGCAGATAGAGTCACAGGCTGACAATTCATACTGGATTCATAAGAGCAGCGATATAATGTCTAACTTCGCCAACAACACTTAATACACTTTTACACTACTAAACACATGCACATGTGCACGCAAACACACACACACACACACACACTCACACACATTCATGCATGCAAACACACAATGTGTAAACCTTGCCTTGATAGCTTTTCCACATAACGGAGCATGCACAGAGATGGACATGCGTGCACACACACATACACACACACACACACACACACACACACACGCCAACTCTTATACCTTCACACTCCAGGCTAGGGATGGAGACATACGCCAGAGAGAGAGAGAGACTTCCTGTGTGTGTGTGTGTGTGTGTATGTGTGGAATCTGATGCCAGCTCTCTTCAGTGCTCATTAGAGACGTCATTGAGCCATAAAGGTTATTATTATGACTATGGCACAGAAAACAGCTCTTTTAGTAAAACCTCACTATTGGAATCAGTGTTACTTTTGTAGTTCAGCTAAGGTTAAAGAGAGACATGGAAACAAATATACTTGAACAAACTACAAAAAAATAATTTAAACAAAACCAAAGTTTGAAAACAGCCCTTTGACTAAAACCTCACAACTGAAATCAATACCGCTTTGGTGATTGAGCTACGGTTAAAGACACGGCATGTTAAAAAAAAGTACCAGAATGACAGAAAAATCAAGCAAAATAAATCAGGAGTTTGAAAGGAGCTCTTTAAGTAAAAGCTCTACTGAAATCAACATTACTTTAGTAGTTTTAGATAAACTAGGAAAGACTCCATTCGATTGGCTCTTAGAAAACGGTCCTGTTTGCAAAAACCTCTGAATTGGAATCAATACTGCTTTCGTAGTTCAGATAAGGTTAATTGAAGTAAAAAGAGACGCATCGAAACAGATAAACAGACTCAAATTTCTAACACAGAAAATTCCCCTGTTTGTTAAACTTCACCATTTGAATCTATGCTGTTTTGTAGGTTAATTCAGGTTATACAGGGACAAACAATCAGATACACTTGAACAGATTCAGCCTATAAAGCCAGAATAGTTTGAGTTGAAAACAATTCACCTCAGGTAAAACCTCACTGCTGTAGTCAGTGTTGTTTTGCAAGGTCAACAAGGCTCTTTTGCTTCTTTTAGCTCAAGTCATAGAAATATACATACTAGATCAAGATCAGGCCAAGCTAGAGATTTCCAAAACCTTTTGGCGGGTATTGACATTATTGAGGGTCAAGAATTACTAAAACTGAGAATACCTTTAATACAAAATCGCATGTTTGCATTGATCTGATCTTGGGAATGCGATTAAATATGGAGAGTTGTATTTTAAAGCATCCGTTTTGGGGAAAAAGTCGTTAACTGAAGTCCACCATTAAATATCTCTAAAATACAGTAGGTAAGAACATAATTTTGTTAGTTGAGGACTTCAGTTACCTCATATCCTTTACAAAAAGTACCACAATTAAAAAAAAAATGTTGGACTATCAATTCACCTAATGAATAGGTGTCATGGTTTTTTTTCAAATGGTGGATATATTTTGTAGCAGATCTCTTCAGCAGTGTCATACCTAACCACTGCAATCAATTTTGCTTATCAGTAGAGAGAGCAGGGATAGAGGAGGGGGGGGGGGGATTGCTCTGTGACGCCTGAATTTACTGCCGAGCCTCCCTGAAGTTTCTCGGGCTTAACGCGGAGAGCTATCTGCGATGGGAGGCGCCCGCTCGATAAACCCGAAGACAAACCCGCTCTCGCCCACCGCCCTTCCCTTCTGACATGCGAGCCAGGTTTCTGCGCTGGCTCTCGCTCTGCTTTAACAGCACAAAGGGGAGTTACATCAGAGCCTGTGTTGGTAAAAGGTTTTAGCTGCTGAAAGATTACAGACGCGCTGTCAGCTACACGAGCCTCCAGTGGAACCTGGTCATTACTGATGCCTGTGTATTCATGTTTATGTATGTGTGGGTGTGTGTTTGTGTGACTCAATGCGTGTATGAGTATATATAAATGTAGGTTTCCGCACATGTGTGTGTAAGTGTGCTTCAGTGTATGTGTGTGTGCGTATAAGTGTGTGTTTTACATGCTATTTTAGTATGATCCTAATAGCTTTACAGAGTGCCAGGCAGTTTAACAGAGCCAGGGAGAGGCTTGTAAAACACACACACACTCACCACAAGACAGAGAGGAGAGGCTGGCACACTGGAACAGGGTGGTCTGGAGGGAGTGTGTGTGTGTGTGTGTGTGTGTGTGTGTGTGTGTGTGTGTGTGTATTAAAAGGGTCAGCCAGGGTGATGGTGACACATGATGAAGGAAAACGAGAAACATGGGCATGAATGAAAGACTGGGAGTGTGTGTGTGTGTGTGTGTTACTACTATACAGGCAGGGTTGGGGTCTAAAGCAGACGCATGGCGCCAAATGGCACTGCCTGGGTATGGGTGGGTTCGGAGAGAGAGAGAGAGAGAGAGAGAGAGAGAAAGAGAAAGAGTGAGAAAGACATTTGAATTTTGGCTTATGATATGGATTTTTTATTTGCAGACTGATAGGTACAGTGTATATGTGAAGTCCCATTGTCCTTGTACAGTGAGAGTCAGCATGGACTGTGAAGCCCTTGGTGAATAAATAATGACTCTGTATAATAACATGTTAACATAATAATAACTCTGTTAAATCAATTCAGAGCAGCACCATGCCACACAGCGCCGTATCTGAAGCGCTCGGGCTAAACAGAGATATTTCCCAGCATCAGGACATACAATAGGGCATTCATGAGAACTGTAGGAAACTAGTCCTGTACCTAACCACACATTCTGTCACACAGCTCTGTGTCTGTGTGTATGTCTGTGTGTGTGTGTGTGTGTGTGTGTGTGTGTGTGTGTGTGCACGTCTAGAGTTACCGTGCTTCAATGTATACCACATGTAGCGCCCATGTATCGCCTGATATGTTTTCAATATGGAGCGCGAGAGAGAAAAGAGACGGAGAGAGAGAAAGAGAGAGAAAGAGAGAGACAGCTGTGGACAGCCAAGTGTATAGACATTTTAAAAATTTAATAATATACTGTTTATATTCAATATCTGAAAACACAACTGGTTACCATGACGACGGGGCTAAATCAAAGCAAGCAGGTTAGCCTTGGGGGAAGAAAATAAAGACATGAGAGAGAGGAGAGAGGAGAGAGGAGAGAGGAGAGAGGAGAGAGGAGAGAGGAGAGGAGAAAACAGGAGAAGGGAGGAGAAAAGAGGAAATTAGAGGAGAGGAGAAGAAAGGAAGAGAGGAGAGGGGAGGAGAGGAGAGAGGAGAGGAGAGGAGAGGAGAGGAGAAAACAGGAGAAGGGAGGAGAAAGGAGGAAATTAGAGGAGAGGAGAAGAAAGGAAGAGAGGAGAGGGGAGGAAAGAGGAAAAGAGGAGTTGTAGATTCTCTCTTTCCATCACACTTTCTTCCACGTTCCCTAAGCCTCCCCTTTTCCCTCTCTATCCTCATTTCCCTTTCTCTTTCCTCTCCTCTCTCCTCTCCCTCCCTCGCTCTCTCAGATGACAACTGTCTCGACAGTAAAATAAACACACTCTTCTCTTCTCTTCCCTCCCTACTCCATATATGAACCGGCCCTCGCTGCGCTGCCAAAAGCTTGAAGCGAAGTTTACTCCCAGTAAAATAAAACGTCTGAACCGGTATTTGTTCCGCAGCCAGGCGCTTGTCGTCAGGTGACCCGCAGAGGTAAATCTTTTCAATAATGTCAAAGGCAACGCCAAAAACCTGCCAAGCCAACCAGGGTGCCCTCCTGCAACACACACGTGAACACACACACACACACACACTCACAAAATCGCCTAGAACAAGCCTAGAACGCACACAATCACATATGCACAAACATGAACACACACAAGAAAACACAACTTTTTTTTGTTTTAATTCTTTGTCAGACAAAAGTACACAGTAAGACAGACACACACACACACACACACAAACACACACACAAACACACACACACACACACACACACACAAACACACACACACACGCACACCCAGAGTGGCCAATTTTAGAATTGTATAAATGAGGAGTGACAAAATGTCCTCACTTTGGAGGATTTTCCACATCTTTTCAAAAGTAGAGCACACTCACTCACTCCTCACACACACACACACAGACAGTTATAATTGAAGACTGACAAAAATGTCGTCACTTGGTGGATTTTGTCATCTTTCAGACACACACACACACACACACACACGGTCTCACCTGTTCCTGCGTCATGCTGTGCAGCTGCAGTTCCCAGGAGGCGGAGTCAGAGCGATGATAGGCGGGGGGCGGGGCGAAGTCCTGCAGTATGATTGGGTCCCGCTCCTGACACAGCGAGGTCAGGTGACCGATGTACAGCTTCAGTTTACTGCGATTCTGACTGTGATCCAGGAGAGGAGGGAGAATCTGGGAGAGAGACATATAGACAGAGAGAGAGAGGCAATTTTGTTGTTATGACATTCATGCCAATAAAGCAAATTGAATTGAAATTGAATTGAATTGAGAGAGAGAGAGCGAGAGAAACACACAGAGAGAGAGAGAGAGAGACAGAGAGAGAGAGAGAGAGAGAGAGAGAGAGAGAGAGAGAGAGGGTAGAAAGATAGGGAAAGGGTAAAAGAGGAGGAGGGATAATCAAAATTAATTGAATTTATACAAAATGGTGCTTTGGAGAGATTGAAAGAAAGAAGAAGAAAGGACAAAGACAGAATGAGAGATGAACGAGAGGCCCAGATGTTGTAAATAAAGTAAATCGTTGTTTCTTAAACTACGGGTCGGGGCCCAAAATGAGTCCTATGCCTGTTTCTGATGGTAAAGTAATATGTATTAATGAGTCTGGGATACACAGCACCACATAAAAGAGGCTATTCAGAAAAAACGATCACTGTCAGCATTAATATCAGAGACTGAGCCCGACACAGCATGGTGTTTTCTAATTCATAAAAATGGATTACCAGGTTAGTTTTACTGTTTCCGTGTTTGTGCTGCAACTGTCATGTGTTTCATGAATAGACCCCTGAAATTTGTTACTTCGGTGATGGGACTGAAAAAAAATCTGCGTCTGGTCTAGTCTAGGACATAAATACTACTGGGACTCTAGAGACCACACACACACACACACACACACACACACATACACACACACACACACCATACACCCTGGGGGGGATAGAGAGAATCATCCCTCTCTCTTTTCCACTAAAACTTGTTTCCTCTAAACTATAAAACACTTGGCCTTATCAGCACGTTTACACAACAGAAAGAGATAGAGAGAGAAGGAAAGAGCGATAGATAGATAGAGAGTGGGAGAGAGAAACAGCCAGATAGTATGTGTCAGTCTGCCATAACGTCCTGGGACCTTCTGAGTTCATGTGGAATAAGCTTGTTTTGACCAATAATCACAACTGGAGTCAAATAATAAATTATAGCTTGTTACATCAAAATAAATGAACTGGGTTGTTTCTATATAATTGTTCTACACTGTAATGTTTTTGACAACCATGCTAATAAAGAATCTTTGAATAAAAAAGTTGAATTGAGAATGAGAGGGAGAAAGAGTAGAGAGAGAGAGAGAGAGAGAGAGAGAGAGAGAGAGAGAGAGAGAAGAAAAGTATCTGTCTGAGTCCCTGGTGTGACTCGTTTAATGGCAACATTTGTTTCACGGTGGCCATGACTAATGACTGTGTGTGTGAGAGTGTGTGTGTGTGCTCGTGTGAGTGAGAGTGTGTGTGAGAGAGTGCATGTGAGTGAGAGTGTGAGCGTGGGAATCAGGGTGAGATGAGCAAAACAGATCTACACACATTTTGGGGGTACAGGACAGGACCCCCCGAGAGAGAGAGACACACACACACACACACACATACACACACACACAGATAAAACATGCAGACACACACACTTCTCCTAGCAGGATTTAAGTACTGAAGAAGCTAAGAGGGCTGTGTGTGTGTGTGTGTGTGTGTGTGTGTGTGTGTTTGTGTTGAGTGACGATGAGCACGGAGTGCAGTGTGTGGACAGACACCACTGGGATTAAATATACCATACCCACACACACATACACACACACACACACACACACACACACACACACACAGAAGTCCAACGGCAGGGTCCTTTCTCTCAACGCAGTAAGATCTTTCTCTCTCTCTCTCTCATTCTCTCTCTCTGTCTCTCGCCCTCTGTCTCTCTCTTTATCTCCATCTCTACATCACTTCAGCTCTCCAGTCTGCTTCTCTCTTCACCATTAAGATACAGTGATTGTGAAAATCTGTGTGATGTTTTCTCAGGTATTGACTTTCTGTTTTACCTTCATGTATCCCCATGCTGGTTGAATGTAGACAGAATTTGAAAGTTGAATGAATAAACAGCGAGTGAAATGCAGAGCCTCCCTTTCTATAGTGTATGAGGTCCTTGTGTGTGTCAATATGCACTGTGTTATTAAAGTTGTCAAAATGCATCTCTATAAAGTGATTCTGATTCTCTATCACTGCTTGCATGCTACATTTTGTAACTATTGAATTGATTAAATTTTTTGTAAGAAAATACCTAATTTTCTGCAAAGGCATGGCGTGTTTGGGAAATTAAGTATTTTCTATTTCTGAGAGCCAACCTCAGCTGTCAATTACAGTGAAAAAACAAACATCAAAGCATTAGGCACGAATACTGTTGAAATAAGAATACATACATATAACTCTTCAACATTCAATATTCAATAACGATGGGGCGTTTGAGCAGCATGACAAACAAATAACCAGCCAAAGAAGAGGATGTGGGTGGTTTCTGGGGAAAAAAGGAAACTATCCTATTCCACGCTCTTCTCTAGCAGCATCGCTCCAGAAATGAAAGCTGACAGTAAATCAAAGTAACTGTCACTTCTGATTCTGAGTTCTTAGCTTATATACCACCCACCCACACACACACACACACACACACACACACACACACACACACACACACGTGTAGTGTGTGTGTGTATAGTTGTTTTTCCAGACCATCTCAGTTGGTGTGTTCATGAGTAGCTATCCACCATTTAAAACCACCTTCCTGGCTCACAACTGCTTCTTTCACACACATGCACCAAGTACACACACACACAGCCATGGGCACACACATTCACATTCACACACACACACACACACACACACACACACACACACACACTCACACATACATACACACTGTACATATATGCGCATGTGCACACACTGGAAGACACAGATACACACACAAATGCATGCAGAGACAGATAAACATGGTACAGGAACATACACAAATACACAAATACACACACTTATACAGTATATATATTACACACACACACACACACGCACACACACACACACACACACACACACACATATAAACAGGGTCGTTATCAGAGTTTTAAATAGCTCTAGTTACAGTATTTTCCACTGTGGACCTGCCAATGGGTCACAGTCCATTACGAAATACATTACTGAACATTTCCCTTTGGAGGAGAGAGGGAGGGAGATGGAGAGAGGAAGAGAAAAGGCTGCAGCGATCCTACACATTCTGCATTTCAAAACTCCAGACTTTTTCCTTTAACCTTAATTTCATGACAGCCTGTCGGCTGCTGCTCAGTATGATGCATGCTGACAGCGGCAAGGCGATATGACTCGAACATCATCACTCTATAGCCGGAGACTTGTATAATACGACGATACGTGCACAAATCTCTCAATATGTGGGTTTACAGCTATGAAAACATGTGCAGCATATGTGCAACAGTTATTTTCTCATACTTTTCCACACATGTCCAAACGATGAAAAAAATATGGATCAAATAAAAGAAGGCTGGGAAAATAGAGGAGAAGGATGGAAGGAATGAGGGAGATGAAAGGAAAAGAACAAGGGAGAGACACAGAGAGAAATAACAATACTGAAGCTAGCCTCCATAGCACAGCAAGTTAAATTAAATTACTTTTCATAAACTATTTAATGGCAATCAGAAAAAAATAATGTAAAAAGTAAGACCAATTTCACCCCAGCAATAATGTGAAATATGAACTAAACAGTAAATCTTGGAGAACACAGCTGTGCATAACTGGGCAGATTTAAAACATGAACTCTGAAAGTCTTTTAAAGACTTGAAGGCTTTTGAATTTAGAAACAACCCCACACAGAGAACTGGTTATATTAAGGCGTGTGTATGTATGTGTGTGCCTACATGTGTGTTTATTGCATTACAGTGTCTGCCATAGCGACTGTACGCTCTATGTGTGTATGTGTGTGTGTGTGTGTGTGTGTGTGTGTGTTTTATGAGTCCACAGTGCCTACCAATGTCTTACTGTACTGTAAAACAATCCCAGAGGAGAAATGATTTTATAAGGCTGTGTGTGCATCAGTGTAGGTATGTGTGTGTGTGTTTGTGTGTGTGTGTGTGTGTGTGTGTGTGTGTGTGTGTGTGCGCAAGCGTACTAACATACAGTATATGTGTTTATTGTAGTATACAATGCATGCCATAGAGGATGTACGCTGTGTGTATATGTGTATTCACGCAATGTGTATGTATGCACTGTGTGGATGAATGTGGTTGTGTGTGTGTGTGTGTGTGTGTGTGTGTGTGTGTGTGTGTGTGCGCGTGTGTGTGTCTGCCTGTTCATTAGCCTCCTGTGCCTGCCTACCAGAGTCTTACTTCACTATGAAACACCTCCACAGAGAGACATTCAACCAGCCTTACTGACTTGCAGCATTTTTAGAAAACTTCTATTGCCACATTACACAGTGTAATCACAAATTTATTTTCTCCGCAGATCCCTCTGAGACTCACACACTGTGCATGCATGCATTTCTTTGCGTGGCTTTGCTCCATACGTGGAGCAGCATGTATGGAGCAAAGCCACGGTGCCACCCAGTCACCCAGTCACCAAACCTCTGGAATAAAACACACACCTACAGAGTATTAAAGGAATATTAAAGGAGCATGCTGACCTTTTAGCAAATAAGCTGATGAGAGACTTGGTAGCAGTTTCACCTGTCCAGTTTCACCTGTCCAGTATCTATTAATTTCATTACAATGCATATGAACACTTAAGCACACTTTGAATGTTTAATGGATGGTACAAGATAGCTCTGCATCATCTCAAAAGCACCATACTGCACTAAATATTAATCACACAAGGGTAAACGTGCTTCCAGTCCTCTCATTTTATTCTGTCAAGCACCCTAAATAAGTTATGAATAAATAATTAGTAATAACAAATTATAAATAATTTAAAGAACAATAATAGCGCAGCTATTATAACTGGATTTCTTAAGTGTGTATAGAACTACTAAGTGAGCTTTATGAGCTTCGATATAGGTAAGAATTTAATGCTAACCCTGATGCCTGAAGTAGAAGTGAAGTAAAAACCTCACTAACTGCTGCACTGAATTCCCCTATAGATCCAAAAAATACTTATTAACCCTCATCTTCCCAGTCTCTATCCACTGATGCATCTAATAAAGCAGAAGACCACTAAAAATGCAAAATAGCATAAAAATGGGTGTGTGTGTGTGTGAGCATGTGTGTTAAGAGAGCTCTCCTGTGCTTTTCTGCTCCAGTTGTTGCTGAAACATTTCAGTCACTGTTTGCAGTACAGAATCCCCTTGTAGAAAGCAACACAACCACTCACTGTTCCAATGTAATGTACTATGGCGAATTACCCACCTTACACACCTAGGGAGGAGGGTGTGTGTGTGTGTGTGTGCACAGCTACTCATGTAGAAAGAGAGCAAGAAAGAGATGGAGTATCAGTGTAAATTGTGTGTGTGAGTGTGTGTGTGAGTGTGTGTGTGTGCTGGCTGGCCTCCCTCAGCAGGGGAGTGCTACCGCTAATTAATAACCAGTCAAACTTTAGCCCTGTTAGCGTTCCTTAGCGCCTTTAGCATCCCAATGGGAAATCCCACTGGAGGAACTGAGCTCCGCTAGAAGCAACATGTGCTGCTCATATGTGCTGCTGCTTCCACTGTATTGTTAGCAGATCAAACCAATAGGCTACAAGCTTTTATCAATAATGCAACCCAACCCACAAAATATTTATCAACAGAACATATTCAGCTTTAAAATCTTGTTTTCCTTAAAACAAGTAAAAACTCTTCCAGTTTCACCACAATAACACTTATGAACATTTCCCTTATTTTTTTAAATTCATGCAGTTCCATGTGTTTCAGTAACTTTCAAGAGACAAGGGACAATATTTTGAAAGGCAGATCACTCCACTAGTGTCAACATGTTACACAATTCAAGAAAATTCCTCAAACAGGTGGATTTACACTGGAAACAAGTGAAATTTTCTCAACCCACAGGGAGATTCTTTTCACTTGTTTTATGAAAGACTCCATACCAGATTAAATTACTTGTTAAAATGGAAAACCCACTACAATACTTTTTTTCTTGCTTATATTGAAAGTTGACGTTGTCATTTGAGTGAGATTC
>NW_027278973.1:80000-100000 GCF_046629955.1 Centroberyx affinis | reverse complement strand
ATTAAGAGTCTCATGCTCTACCGACTGAGCTAGCCGGGCTGCACAAACACCCAGCTGAAAACCCTCAGATGCGGGTCGGGTTTCTTTGTGCAACTCTTCCTCCCACCCTCCCCACCTCTTTCTGGTCGCTTCCTTACTTTTCTCTCTCTTATCTTTCCAACCCCCCCCCCCTTTCACTGTCTCTCTGTTCTGCCTGCTCTCTCTCTTACTATCCTTCCTCTTTTTCTTTACCGCTTATCCCATCGCTCCCAAAATTCCCTACTCTCTCTCTCTCTCCCTCTCCCCAACCCCTTCCTCTCCCCTCTTTTATCACAATTGATCAATGAAGTCTGTTTTTCAGACGACTGGTCATAGAGAACATAGTAGTTGCTACACAAGAAACTGCCCATTTATGCTTGAAATGCACCTTTGTCACCAATTCTCTGTGAAAATAAGGGGGACAGAGGCCACTAATCAGGATGGGAAACCACCTATTCTATAAGTCAATCAGTAACACATATGTCACCTTTTTTTTACCTGTAATTGGACCAACCAGTGTAATTTTGAAAATGCTGGAAACACAGTGGTGATACAAGTCATTCCCCCAAGTTTCGTCTAAATCCTATCAGCAATGTCTAAGATATTGTGGGTGACAGATGGATAAACTAACTAACTAACTAATGAATGAATGAGTGGAAGGAGGCTAATTCATAGAAGGTGGATTTGGGATTTTGGAAGCCAGAAGCAGGTGGAGTAAGTAAAAAGGACTGCAACCAATCCCCTCCTGGTCTAAATTCAGCGTTGTGAGAGGAAGACTTGAGACTTGGGAAAAGAGAGAAAGAACGGGAAAAAGAACGAGTGAAAGACGAGAGAGAGAGTGAGCGACTGGGAGAGCTAAGCTGAGAGGATAAGCTGTGTGGAGAGGGCGCCTGATCTCTGCGCTCTCCAACGTGGCTTTTCTGCATCCAAATCTCCCTTCCCCGTCTGCGTACTCTCTCTCTCTCTCTCTCTTTCTCTCACTCTCTCCTGATCTTTGAGCCCTTGTGAGATGCTCTCTGTGTCTAAATATTCCTCAAAGTCTAGCGCCTTATCTAACACTCCGTCGTTGTCTCTCTCCCTCCCTCTTCCTGTCGTTATCTCCCAGCTTTCCAATACGCTTTCTAGGTTTAAGTCTCCCTGTCCTGCTACAAAAGTATCTAATGCGCTGTTCTTTGTCTCTCCCTCCTCCCTCCCTCTCTCTCTCTCTCTCTCTCTCTCTCTCTCTCTCTCTAATGATCTCTGAATTCTCTAACACAGTTTCTAAGTCTCTCTCCTCATCTACAGGCATATCTAATATGTCTCTCTCCCTCTTGACTTTTGAGCTCCTTAACATGCCGTCGTATCGTGACTAATTCTCTCTCCTTCTTTTCCTCCCCCTCTCTCCAACACGTCCTCATTTCCATATCTAATACTGTCTCTCCCTCTTTCCCTCGCCCTCTCTCTCCTCCTCTCCGTCTTGTCCTCTCGCTCCCGATCTGATGCTAAGACTTCCTATTGTCGTTCGTCTTTTTAGTTCATTTCATTCATATGCTTCTCTGTCTCTCCTTCTTTGTCCTCTACCCCCCTCTCTCGCTCTCCTTTTCCTTCCCTCTCTATCTCCTCATCCCAATCATCCTCTCCATATATGTTAAACACACACACACACAAACACACACTCTCTCTCTCTCTCTGGACTTTCAGCTTCCTTGCATGTCCCTCTTACATCCATATCTAATATTCTCTCTCTCCTCCTTTCTTTTATTCATATTTATTTTAAAGGTATTGGAAAGATGGGATGACGTGCAACAAAGTTTCCGAGTTGGATTCGAACCCGCAGCATTGGGAGCGCATGGCATGAGCCGCTAGGACACAGAATCAATCCTTCTCTCTCTTTTGGCGTTTCTCTCTCTGTCGATTCTCGCCATCTTTCTCTATAAGCTCTCTAACAAATCCCTCATATACACATCTAATGCTCGCTCTCTCTCTCTCTCTCTCTCTCTCTATCCATATCTAATACTGTTGACCCCAAAACACTAAACCAGTAAAGCCATGAAACAAGGAATTAGAGAGAGAGAGAGGGAGAGAGAGAGAGAGAAGAAAAAGGGAAAATGAAGGGAGGAGAGGAGGGAGGTATGGTATGGGAGGAGGAGAGGAACAGTGGGAGGGAGAAGGGCGATGAGAGGTGAGGGAGGGAGAAAGAGAGAGGGGGGAGAGAGAGGAGGAGAGGGAAGGAGAGGAGGAGAGGAGAAGAGAGGAAAGGAGGTGATAGGAGAGAAAAGATGGAAAGAGAAGAAGAAAGGAAAGGAGAGGAAGGATAGAAGAGAGAAGAGGAAATAGAAGAGAGGGAAGGAGAGGAAAATCCATCTCATTCCCTCTTGTCCTCCTCTTTCTCTCTCCCTCTCTTTACCTTAGCCTCCCTCCCTTTGTTTCCCCATCCTCTTCCCTCCTTCCTGTCCTCCTCCTCCTCTCTCTCTCCTTTCTTTACATCTTCCCCCTTTCTCTAATTGTCAGGAATGCTGACCTCAGCTCACTTGTTTCTGTGCCAACTCTCTCTCTCTCTCTCTCTCTCTCTCTCTCTCTCTCTCTCTCTCTCTCTCTCTCTCTCTCTCACTTAATCTAATCATCACGCCATTATTTCACTCCTCCTTCCTTATCGTTTTCTCCTTCTTCTCCCCTCCATCCTCCCTCCCTCCCTCCATTCTTCCTGCGACTCTGTTGTAACCCGCTGACAACGGACAGAATGAGAAACAAATGAAGACGGAGGAGAGAAGTGGGAGGAAAAAAAAAATTGCTGAGTCATGGTTGGAAGAAAATTATTTTATCGTGATAAGGCTCCGGGGAATAATAGATTAGATTAGTGTTTTTTTCTTCCCTTTCAGCGTTGAGAGGAGACATTTGTTGATAACTGTACAATTATCAATAATGAAAAGTTGCTGAGTCACGGTTGGAGGAGAAATATTCCATCATGATAATAAATGAGATTAGGTTTTTCTCCCTCCCTTTCACTGTCAAGAAGAGAAATTTGTCGATAAGTGGAAAATTAGAAATGACAATGAAAAGTGTCTGAGTCGCGCGCCGAGGGGAATTATTTCATCGTGATAAGTCTCTATGGAATAATAAATTAGATTATATTTTCTCCACTTTTGTCAATGACAAGAATGACAATGATGAATGCAAACAAATAATGACGAAAGCTTTAGTGTGTGAGAAAGGGAGAGAGAGACGGAGAGAGAACTTGTGCGCTTTCCAATAATGTTGACATTTGTCATGATTGTTATTTTAATCTTAACAGGCCTAATCATTCTTTTTCTTACTTTTCACTCTGTTGTAATTGCCCTTGGGAATGTGCTTTGGCAATACTGCACTGTATATGGTCAAGCCAATGAAGCCTCACTGAATTGAGTTGAATTGAGAGAGACAGAGAGAGATAAATGAAACATTCTGCTTCCTATTAATCTAAAACTGAACAACTAAAATAAACGGTTCTGGGATTAATTAACACTCCTAGATCATTTTCAATCAAACATGCTTCGTAAAAACCAGAACTATCCCTTTAAAACTCCAGCTATCCCCATGTTAAAGCTTTTACTTTACTCTTCTTCACACACACACACACACACACACACACACACACACACACACACACACACTTTTAACTCCCTCATTTGAATTCACTGGATAAAAATCATAATTTCCATTGGAGTCAAATATTCCAGAGGTTCAAAGAGGACATTTAGGGATACAGAAAGCATCGTCTCCACCTCAAGGCCTGAGTGCGTTTTACTGTAGAGACTCAGCTATCAATTTTAATATTATTTTAGCCCTTTTTCCTCGACAGGCCTCAGATCTGTAAGTCTCCAAGGCTGGAAAATATATCAGGACCATCAGCTCACAAACCTCCCCAAAACCACTGATATGTAAAGCTAAGGGCTGATAAAACCCCCATGCTACTGCCAAACCTTAGCCACACAGGTGTGGAGCAACGGCCACACACACACACACACACACACACACACACACACACACACACACACACACATTTAGTTCCTGTAAATGTTAACCACATGTGTCTCTTGAGGGGGCAGTAACATTTCCCTGGTGCTATATCTGACTCTTTCCCCCTCTTCTTTGTCTTGCTCCATCTAGTCATAAATTTCACAATCCCGCCTTCACCTTGCGTTCTCTCTCTCTCTCTTTCTCTCTCTCTCTCTCTCTCTCCCTCTCTCTCTCTCTCACACAGTCTTTGTCTCTGTCTCTCCGTCATGCACACTGATGGTTTGGTTGAGGAGAATAAAAATGAGAGGATGAGAGAGAGGGAGATAGACAAAGAAAAAGGACAGAAGGAGGCAGAGAAAAAGAGATTGGGAGAGAGAGAGAGAGAGAAAGAGAGAGAGAGAGAGACAGACAGACAGACAGACAGACAGACAACAAGACAGAGAGAAAGATAGATGGGGAAAGGCAGAGTGAAGAGAGCTGGGATCATCTTGATCTACAGTCTCCTGCCTAAGTTGTAGCTGGAGGTCAAAGGGCAAAGAACAGGAAGCATTTCGAGGGATGAACACACACATATTCTCTCTCTCTCTCACACACACACACACACACACACCATGGGTGCATGTACGTACATACAAAGAGAAATTCTACTTGTACTTGTGTATTCTACTCTCCTCTCTCTTTTTCCTCCAATCCCTCCATCTATCTTTCTGTCTTCCTGTGCTCCGTCTCACTCCATCACCCTCTCAGTCTGTCTCTCTCTTTCTATCCATCTCCCTCTCACCAACTCTCTCTCTCGCTCTCTCTCGCTCTCTGACCCTCTGTATTCTCTCTCATCCACCACTTCTTGTGCTACATGTTCAGGGATTTAATGGAAGGTAAACCGGCCTCGACTTAGTTTACTTCCCTATTCCATTTCCTTTTCAACATCTATTTGAATGTAATTTAAGACCAATGTCAAAATGAAAACAACTGTCAACCTATCAGAATATACTGTAGGCCTTTTTTGTTTACACCTGTGGTTGTTGGCTTTATGGCAACCGGAGTTAATAATCGTTTTATTTACTACATCACTGATTCATACACACACACTTTCATTTCATTCTGCCTCTCTCCCTCAGTAGCAGTGTGTGTGTATGTGTGTGTGTGTGTGTGTGTGTATGTGTGTGTGTGTGTGTGTGTGTGGTACTCTGAGGGAGCAAGCTAAAAATACTACACCAGCCTCAGCCCACGGGATGGCTTCACCACACACACACACACACACTCACACACACACACACTCACACTCACTCACAGACACACAGGGGAATAGTGAGGAAATCTCGGCTGTGATCCATCATTGAGGGACTGAAAATTATGACACCACAGAGAGAAAGAGAGACGGACAGACAGAGAGAGAGAGAGAGAGAGAGAGAGAGAGAGAGAGAGAGAGAGATATTGAGAGGGGAGCAAAAACCACACACACCATCCCACACCCCCTACACACACACACACACACTCACACAGCAGACAGTAGAGTCTCTGTGTTGTCAGTAACCACCTCCGAGACCCCGAGGTGTCATAAAAGACTTCAAACAGGACGGAGCCAGAGATGAAGGGATGAAGGGAGAAAGAGAGAGAGAGTGTGATGCATGTTCTAATGACTTGACTTGATACAGCCACTCTGTCTCGCTCTCTCACTCACTTTCTCTTACACACACACACACACACACTCTCTCTCTTGCAAGTATAGCAAAGTGTTCCATCGTATTGAACGCTTTCAGCTGCCTCTATTCACCAAGTGGATTTTCCATAATATTCAATAAAAGGAAATCTTTCGCCATAGGAAGAGTTGTTACACCCAATCTATTCAGGCATTTTTGAGGATGAAAACTGCATTATTATTATGTGAACAGCAGTTTCCTTTTACATTTTGAATTGGGGAGAAGTGAAAGTGCCAGCAGCTCTATTTAAAAGTAAACTCTACAGTCTCACATAGGCACTGATTTATTAAGGGGAAAGAAAGTGTGGAGAACAGGATGGGTTATCAGTGTGTATGGTGTGTGTTATGCCGTGTGTGTGTGTGTGTGTGTGTGTGTGTAAGTGAGTGTGTGTGATTGTGGTCACAAATATGCAGAAGCGCCTACAATGAAAATTAGTAGGTGTGTGTGCATGTAATATATGTGTAGGATCCTCATAAATCTCTCTCTCTGTCTGACACTGATTTCCCCAGGAATGTATCGGCCACAACCGCTGATCAAACAGCCAGTTACTATAATAAGAGATGGAGGGAGGCGCTGAGGGAAGGAGGAGAGAGGGGAGAAGTAGAAAGAGGGATAGAGAGAGTAGAGAAGGTGGAAAGGAAGAGAAGAGTGTATTTGAAATGGTTCTGTCTTGCTTAAAAAGAACCTTTTCTCTTTATTTCACACACAGGAATATTCGTTACATCTGTTGTGCTCTGTGGCTCTGACCTTTGACCTGCTTACTATTAATAATGTTGATCTAGGAAAGGTTGTTCTATTGTTACACTGATTGTAAGCTGCTCTGGATATGAACATCAAATAAATGCCAAATATAAAAGAGAGAGAGAGCGCGGGGAAACAAGTGAAAAAGAGAAGAGAGGAGAGTGACAGACAGGAAGAAGGAAAGAAGAAGAGGGGAAGATGTACAGGAGGGAGATGAGTGAAGAGGAAATCCACTTAACTCCCAGTAGGCTCATCCACTCAGGGATTGGTTAATTCACTAGACCCACGAGAACCTTTACTGTGTGTGTGTGTGTGTGTGTGTGTGTGTGTCTGTGTGTGTGAATGGGCCCCTGTGCGGAACCACAGTGGCATTTGGTCATGTTTATATCCTTGTTTTTGGCATGGGTGAGTGTGTACATATAGGTGTGTGTGTGTGTGTGTGTGTATGCGTGCGTGTGTGTACACGCTTGTGTGCATGTGTGCTAAATTTGTATTCATACCAGAGGGGTGAAGTGTGTGTGTGTGTGTGTGTGTGTGTGTGTGTGTATATATATATGTATGCAGCCAGTAAATTTAAGTAAATACAAATTCATATGAAAGAGCTGTCACCAGAGATTTGAAATGTGTGTGTGTGTGTGTGTGTGTATGTGTGCTGTGGTGTGTGTAGGAGGGGTAGGTTAATCCTAAATTTACCCTTGGTGGTCGAAGGACTGTGGTCACATCTGGACTCAGTTTCTCTCTCCTTCTCTTCTTTCTCTCATTTCTCTCTCTCTTCCCCTTATCGTTTACTCTCTCCCTCTCTCTTTGCCTCCTTCCCTTCCTTGCCTCACCTTGCCTCCTTCCTTTGCTTCTCATCTTTCCTTCTCCTCTCCTCCGCTCCTCTCATTCAAACAACTGACCAAAATTCAATCTTTCCCGGTGTTCAGTTGCATATCAAAGTGTGTGTGTGTGTGTGTGTGTGTGTGATCCTACCTGTTGCTTGAGCTGTTGTACCAGACTATCTTTCTCTCTCTTCAGCCCTGCCACCTCTTCTTGGGTTTTCTTCTTCTTGGACGAGGAGAGCTCCAGCAGGGCGATGTTGGCGTCTTTCTCGCTGATGGCTGCCAGCAGCGCCTCCTGTCTGCAGGGAGGAGAACACACACATCAATCAGTCAGTTTAGTCAGTAATACTTTCGACAGGCGCTCCAAGAAACGATGTCAAACGGCAGCGATTGGTAGCAAATGGCAATTGCTTCATACCAAAGGAGAGCAAAGAGACAAGAGAGGATAAGACGTAACATTGGTGAGTCCAGCTTTCTCTGGACGGAACAAAGTTTCGACTTGCCCCTTCCTGTGTGCAGAGAAGCCTCTATACCCGACACCAGAATTTCAGTTTGGGGCGAACAGGGCGAATCTACAGCGTCTCAATCAGAGGGGATGGATCGCTCTTCTCTATTGCAGCCCTGCTTTGTGATTTAGGATGATAAAACGGGTGTATTTTCACATAAAATCCTTGCCTAGTTTTTTTTTTTTGCGATTTTGTCAACTTGTCCTGTATGCAGAGAGAATTACACACATGTAGTTACTAACAATGTGATACTTATGGGAGATTCTCTTTCTGCTTGCTTCAGAGGTCGGGCTCTCAAGAGACTAGGCCACCCTGCTCCCCCCCAAAGCAGTGGCAGCACATATGTGGATCCACAGTTAGTCAATTTAGTAATTAATCACATTTTAGTAGGGGTCTGAATTCCCTTTCTTTGGATGACTGATTTTGTGGTTAAGCTTGAATCGTGCCAAAGGAGAGAGGGGGGCAGAGATTGTGTCAAACAAGAGAATAAGAATGCTCAATTAAATGCAATTCAATTCAATTTAATTTAATGGCTGGTATTATCATGCCATTTGACATGTGCTGCCAATGCAAAAAAAAGTTCTCTCTCTTTGTCTGTCTTCCTCCTTTTTCTCTTTCTAATTTCTCAGTTCTCTCTTTTCTTCTCTCTCTTTATATATGTATATATATACAGTATATCTATATCTATATATATATATATATTTCTCTCACTCTCTCTGTTTCTATACTTGTCTCTCATCTCTGTCTCTATCCGTCCGTCTCTTCACCCTCCTGTCTCTCTCTCTCTCTCTCTCTCTATCTCTCCCCCCTCCCTGAACGGTCAGGCTGACAGATAGATAGCATTCCATGTGGTCGGGAAGCAACAAGCCGCATCCCATCCATCCCATCCATCCCATCCACTCCAGATCCGGCCGAGCCGCCGCTGAGGACACCCAGGGCTCGGAATTCTCGGAATCCTGTCCTTCAGCTTCCAGAAGGAATCTAAATCACACCGGATCTCCCACAATCCCACATGGCTCGAAGATTTGCCACACACACAATCTCGCTCGCATGCACGTAAAGATGCAAACACACACTCAGAGATAAATGCATGTGTGCAGTGGAAACACACGCATATGAACAAACAGAAATACACGTAAACTGCTTCTGTCCTTGTCGCTCTGCCTTTCTCTCTATATATTCATGCATTGCTTTTTTTTTTTTTTACATTTTACATTTTACGCATTTACCTAATCTTATCCAGAGAGACTTACAACAAGTGCAATGGAATAAGCTTCAATTTCTAGATCACCAACATTACAAGCACCTAAAATAAATGTCATAACAGTCATGTGAAGAAACAGAACTATAGCTGCTATCAGCATTGTGATGTCCGGAAACAGCTCAGTCTTTTAGTTTTGAGAATAATGGGGAAAGAAGGAAGGAGAAAAAAAAGGAAAAAGAAGGAAGGTGGAAAGAGGAAGAAGAAGATGGTGAAGATGAAGAGGAATTCATTAACTGAATAAGCCATACGAGAACTAGGTGACCCTTGAGGTTGTTTAGCATTATGAACAAGAGTTTGAACACTAACCATCAGGGGCAGAAAATGAGGATTTTCACCAACAATAATGATAGATAGATAGATAGATTACGGTAGTGCTCTGTGTATTATGGCTTTGTTATTGAGGTCTGAGAGATTAGGGGTGGGAAGGCCAATGATCTTGGATGCGTTGTGTAATTGTTAAATCTTAATTCCTGAGATACATTTCTGATAATTAATATTGTTCATCTGGACAAAATATGGATGTTTTTAAAATTATTTTCACCAAATTTTTTTTACACTATAAGCAAGATACTGATACTGATGGTCAAATATCCCCAAATTCCTATCGACTGCAATTGGTTACAAGACCAAAACTTCAAAATATTGCCAAAAATTCATGCATGTAAGAAGACATACACATTCAAACACACACACACACACACACATCCAGATACCCCCACACCCACAAATCCACACTGACGCAGGCCCTCTCTTTCGCTTTCTCTCTTCTTCCACTTTCTCTCTCTTTCTCTCATACTCACACACTATTACTCTCTGTCTCTCTCTCTCTCGCGCTCTCTCTCTCTCTCACACACACACACACACACACACACACACACACACACAGTTATAGTGGTGCAGTGTGGAATGCAATGATGAGAGCGTCTAAATGAAGACAGATTAGATGTTTGGACTGTGTGAGGACCCACAGATTCCTCGGTCAACCTCACTGACCACGCTGTCATTGTCAAGTGTCCCATCATGCATCTGTACTGCAGCTATCCTGTCTCAGTGGGAGCTGAACGGTTAGGAGCAAGGCCTTGTGACTGGAGGGTTGCCGGTTTGATTCCCTGGGATTGTCTGGTCAGAGACAAATACTGTCCAACTGCTCACTGGTGATTAAGTAGAAGACTGAGGTTGTACTGGGCAGCTTTGTTCAAAATAGGGATCAATGAGCATTATATAATTAAAGGTTCTATTGTATTTGTTTTGTTTTGTATTTGGTTCTGCAAAGAAAACATGCCTTCGATATTTAAAACACATTTAGATATGGTGGAAAAAGTATGTGGTTGTTCTTTAGAATTCACAGTATCTGCATTTTGAAACAAGAAATTATAAGACATTGGACTTAACTGTAACAGGTTAGTCTTTTCCACTGAGCCTATACTTGGAAACTGTTTAATCAATGCAACCGGGACTGAACAAACAGGAAGTAAATGATCGCGCCAAACCACTTCTGATGACTCAGACAGACGACCCCGCAACGGCTGGAAGACACCTTGATGAGAAGAAACGATGGAACTTGACTACATGTTGTTTTAGTGAAATTTTTTATTGATGGACGCTGCAGTACTCCTGTTCCTGCTTTGTTGACTTTGGCTTACGTTACATTGAAAGACTGAGTCTTAACTCACTGCTACTTCATTGATTGTGACAATTTTATTTGTAATCCCCTACCAGCCTAAGGTTTCATTAAGCAACTTACCACCAAGCTAAACACATTTCAGCTTTCTTTTATTACCTTGACTCGATCATGCAAGGATGGATGTTGATCTGGAAGATGCTGTGGCAAGTTAGATGTGTTTGACCCATTGGCAGCCACTTTTCGTCTGCATGTATTGCAAATTGGATATCAGTCTTCTTCAACAACCCTCTGGTCATTTAAGAGGAATCCAAAATGCTCTTTCTCTTCATCAGTGTGTTGACCACTTAAAGACATTTTAACTTTCAAACCCACATGAGGTCCTGGACCTGGATGTTTTACACCATGGTGAAATTTGTGGTCATAATATTTCCTTCCTTTCGTTCCAGATTATGAGATAGGTACTGGAACACTGTCACACTCTTACTCAGTGTCTTTTTTATGCAAACAATCTGATACACACACACACATGCACACACACATATACACGCTAATGGAACATTAGTCTTGTTAAAGCTAACAGTGCGTCCAGTTTTATGCCATATCTGAGAGTTACCTGCCAGCACACGACGCTTATAAACCCCAGTGATAAAATGATATTTATTCCAGATGCACTCTTCTCGTTCTGTGCCTCTCCATGGTTTTCCCTTCATCTCTCCGTCTTAAAACACACACTCGTATAAAACACACTGGGCACCTCAGTGTGCAGAGCTAAACACATGCTTATGACTAGTGCTGGTTGTGGCTACTGCTGTTCTATGGGATCATTAAAAAAAACAGCTTAAAGTGCCGCGCTCTTTTACTTACTTTACTTTTCCTTTAAATTTGGCGACATCTTTGTTGCTCAGCGCTCATTGCTGCTGTGTTTCTGTACTGCACTTCCCACAGATCACCTGTCAATTTTTTATGTACTTCACGATCTTTCATGAACTTGGTATAGGTTGAATTACTATTGTGTTGTATTGTGTTGTATCAATTGTCGTTCACAGATTGAAAGTGGTTTTGAAATTGAATATTGAAAATGTCACAGAAAAAATAAACTATTAACAAATAAACTTTATTTTATTTCTTTCTACTTCCCTCTCCCCTTTTCTCTCTCTCTCATCAACTCTCTTTACGCCTTGCTCTCCCCTCCCCTGCATTTCTCCTCTCTCTCTCTTCAACTTCCTCCCTTTTCTTTGTCATTCTTTCTATCCCTCCGCCCTTCTCTCTCTCTCTCTCTCTCTCTCTCTCTCTGTATAGAGACGACAGGAGGAATTCTTTCCGTAGTTTGGCGGTCGTGTGCCATGATGTCATCGCTGCGACAGAGTAGACACTAAGCAGACACACACAAACACACCAGGCACCTGACCCCAACCCCAACCCACACACACACACACACACACACACACACACACACACACACAGGGGGGCCCTATCCTTCCTAAAACCACTTAAGGCCCCTCACTTTATCAGAGACACTAATGCCTGGACTTAGATCACTCACATATTCCTATACACACACACACACACACACACACACACACACACACACACACACACACACACACACACACACACACGCACGCTCCAGAGCAGCTTCCAGTGTGTGCTGCGTTATCTCTTCTATACTGTCACCCTCTACTACAATCTACAGTGTGTGTATGTGTGTGTGTGTCAGTGAGTAGGAGTGTGTAGGAAGATACACTTTTGTCTGATAAAATGTGTGTGTTCATGTGACAGTTGTGTGTGTGTGTGATAGCATGTGTTTCTGTACATGTGTCAGTGTGTGTGTGTGCTTATAAGGATGTACTTACTTATGTGTGTGTGTGTGTGTATAAGAGTGAAGTCTGCATGTTGACAGATTGTGTGTGTTCCTGTCCCTCTGTGTGTGTATATGCATGGGTTTTTCTGTGCATTTCTCTGTGTGTGAGAAAGAGTGTGTGTCCCTGTGTGTGTGTGTGTGTGTGTGTGTGTGTGTGTGTGTGTGTGCTGTGTGTATTAAGTAGATCCAGTCCTGTGTGACATTGCCCAGTCTCTGTCTAAGACAAACACAGAGCTATTTTAGAAATAATCCTCTGCTTCTGCTCTCTGTTTCCTTCTGAACAAAGCAGCTCCCATTGTTTCCTCTGACACTGTCTGCTCTGGTTACAGAGGAGGGGGCTGTGGGACACCAGAGTTTACTCTTTAACCCCTAGAGGAGGTGAAGTGTGTCGAACCCCACCACATTTCTGTGATGGGAGGTGCCTAGTTCATGAACACAACAATATCCAACTAGTTCCAGGCTATCTGGAAGTCTTAGAGAGCCAGATTGAAGACTTGTTAAGACCTTTTGAATGCTACCTGGACTTGAATTTAAGACAAACAAAACAAAGCAAGGCTATTTCTGATTAAAGTAGTAATTGCATGGTGGAAAAAACACAAGACCTCTATTAAATATATACTTATTAAGATCTGATAATTATTTCGAGACCTTTAATACTTTTTAATATCATTTCTGCTTTTTAAAGCCCTGCAGACACCCTTTTTCACCAAACACTTGAAAAAACATTGAAAACATCAAATTGCAGGGCAGCAGGATAGCATAGTGAGTAGAGAGATTTCCTACTATTTCACATTATTATTGTTATTACTATTATTATTATTATTATTATTATCATTATTATTATTATTATTATTATTATTATGGTTAAAATCTCTGGTGCTTGGTTGAAACTGTATGAATGTGCATACCGCACACTCATAACGCTGACTCCTGCTCACAGCTTTTGTTGTAGTGTATGTCAGGAAGAAAAAGAGAGAACGAAGGAGGAGAGAAACAGTGTGTGGAATAACTTGTTAATAGACAAATGAAAAAAAAGAAGTGAATAAAGGAGAGAGGAGAGGAGGTGAGAGGAGTGCAACAGAGATAAGAAGAAGGAGGTACAGGAGGGCACAGCTGGCTCTCAGTGGTAGGTACTACTGCCTCCAGGCAACAGACACACACACACACACTAAAAAACACAATTCAATGGATCCAGTGCCATTACAAACATAAATGTATGTTGGTGAAAACGTCCAAGTTTAAAAATCAGACTGACAGGCACAAATATATGAAAACCCCATTCATTTTCCCCATAGAGAAATTATTTTAGATAGGAAAGGGCAAGATGATGACATCACTGAGGACAAGAATCAGTCTGTAGGCCCTTTGAGGATGGAGCTGGTAAGGTTCTATATCTCACTATGAAGTCACAATAACAGACTCCTTGACAAGTGGACACTGAGTTGGAAACGCGTTATTCCACCAACACATGAAGTCCAACACACATGGAAACTTCAGGTATGGATGTAGGTACAAACATTGTTGACAACAACACACGGACCATGTGGAATCCACATGGAATCCAGCAGGACTCGGAAGACCGGAGCAGGACAGGTGAGTGAGAATTAAAATACACATAAACATGTTCATAAACACACAGAGACACACACACACACACCACGGTCTATATATAAATATTCTTACAACTGTTTGATGAAGTACAGAAGTACCAAGACTGTATTTTCTTGTTCAGCTTCCGTTGCCTCTTGTATTATTCTTTGGGAATGCTCCTCATTAAAATGCTCAGAGCATCTTCTGCAGTTGATACATGTGTCTACTTCATATAGACCCAGACTGATAAGCAAGTATTTAAATTCAAGGCCATAATTAACGGTTTAGTTATGTGTTTGTATGTGTTGTGTTGACTGCATGACTATGAATGTAACGACTGCTTTTTACAAATATTCCCCCCGGGTTCACCAGTTCTCCCACGGGAGACACTCCTGACTCCACCTTCCTCTCTGGCTCCTGGGAACTTTCAGGCCCCCCCTCTCCTCCCGGCACCTGAGGAATTCCAGGTAGTCCAGGGTGAAGTGCTGTCCAGCACTTCATGTGACTACCTGGTTCAGGTGTTCAGGGGAGAGGGGTGTTTCGGCAAAGTTGCCCAGTGCCTGAAGACGGCCACGGCCACAACAGTGGCTGTGAAGGTCCTCAAGAGGGGGGCCAATGCCCTAAAGGACTTCAACAGAGAGGTAGATCATTTTATTCTTTTTGATGATAACACTCATGAAAGTTTTGGGTAACATCTTCCAAATTTTGCTTGGTCTATTAAAATGTGTATCATGAAGTGTTTATACCTAGCCAATGAACCTGGCTAACTTCTCATCTTCTCTCCCCAGCGGGCCATGCTGGAAAAAGTCTGCATCTTGGATGCAGACAAGTGTCACTTGGTGCAGTGGCACGAGGGTTTCCTGCACCAAGGACACCCCTGTCTAGTGTTCGAGATGCTGGACAAGAGCCTCCAGGACTTCATGGAGGCGAGAAACCAGCCCCTGTCTCTCGTTGAAATCAGACCAGTCCTGAAGCAGCTGGCCCAGGCTTTTTCAGGCTTGAAGTCAATAGGGCTGATCCACGCAGACCTCAAGCCAGACAATATCATGCTGGTGAACTGTGTGGATCAGCCCTTCAGAGTCAAACTCATTGACTTTGGTCTGGCCACTCCTGCCTCCACAGTGAGGCCTGGAGACATCTTCCAGTCTCTGTGGTACAGGTATGTTCTACTGGGAGTTTCCTAGCACTACTGTAAATGAATAGCTGAGGTTCTGTCATTCCTCTGTAGCTTCGAGGAAAAATGTTTAATTTGACTGTAATTCACAGTTTGTGTCAACGTTTAGTGCTGATATAGTGTAGTCCTGTGTCTGGATTGGTACTATGTCAGATGTTGTATTCTTGGTCTTCAAATCTCAGTAACATTTCTTATGTTTGGCTCTTGTCTTCCACCCTCAGGGCTCCAGAGGTCCTCTTGGGCCTGCGAGCCACCGAGGCTATTGACATGTGGGCCCTCGGGTGCATCACGGCCTACATGTTCCTGGGTCATGACCTGTATATGTCTGGCAATGAATATGAAGCAGTAAGTAATATAATATACCTATACTTGATTTACTCTACAGGTACTCTAAGGTGGTTTCCACCACAGACAAGTCTCCACACCCATGTGGAGATGTGATGTAGAATGTAGGCTGATGTGATGCTGTATTGTCTTTCCAGATCAGATTCATTGTAGAGGCACAGGGACTCCCAGACCAGCACCTGCTGGATGCTGGTCTCTACACCCGCTGGTTCTTCAGACGTGGCCGTGGAGGGGTCTGGAGGCTGAAGGTATTGTGACACCCTCCTGCTTTGGCTCTGTCTGGACAGGGTGTTTGTTTTTTTCCAGAAGATCCAACAATCCTTTTAAAATTAAAACATGTGTGAAGAAGTATGTCATATATATTCTGTGTTTCTTTAGACACCAGAGGCGTTCAACTGTGAGATGGGCATTGAGTCCATAGAGAACAGGACTAACATCTTTGATCGGCTGGGTGAATTGCTACAAGTAGGTGGTCCCTGTTTTCTTGTATAAAAAAGATTTCCTTCCTTCCTTTCATTTGGCACTTGACAAGTCTTGTAACATTTGCTATGATTACCAATTAGATAGATCAACAGATTAATAGTGTTTATTTGCTCTGTTTCCATGAACTGTGAAGTGAATTTGACTGAACTGTCACTGACTTTGTTTCTAAATCCAGCTCTACCCAGACGAGGCAGTTGAGTGCAAGGATGTGTGGGCGTTCGCAGGCCTCATGGAATGGATGATGGAGGTTGATGCTGAGCGGAGAGCCACGCCCGGCGACGCTCTGCAGCATCCCTTCCTCACCATGAGCCACCTGGAGGACTCCTACGCCACCAGCTCTCAGTAAGTGTGTGTGTCTGTGTGTGTGTTAGCAGACAAAGCAAATGGTTGGACAGGTGCTTGATTGATGGATAGAGGGAAGGATGATAGGATTGATTGATTGATTGATGTATGATTGATGGAATAATTGATTAATTGTCATACTTCTTGCAGTGTGAAAGACTCCTTCATGGCCATGAAGGCTTTCTGTCATGACAGCACATCAGCCACAACTGACTCTGATAACAGAGCTTCAGTCACTAGTGTCCCGGTTGACAAGGTAACTACCACCTCTGTCCCGGTTGACGAGACTTCAACTACCACTGTCCCGGTTGACAAGGCTTCCATCACCTCTGTCCCGGGTGACGAGACTTCTTCTACCGCTGTCCCGGTTGACAAGGCTTCCATCACCTCTGTCCCGGTTGACGAGACTTCAACTACCGCTGTCCCGGTTGACAAGGCTTCCATCACCTCTGTCCCGGTTGACGAGACTTCAACTACCGCTGTCCCGGTTGACAAGGCTTCCATCACCTCTGTCCCGGTTGACGAGACTTCAACTACCGCTGTCCCGGTTGACAAGGCTTCCATCACCTCTGTGCCGGTTGACGAGACTGCAACTACCACTGTCCTGGCTGACAAGGCATCCACTACCTCTGTCCCAGTTGACAAGACCACTACGATTGCTACCACTGTCCCAGCTGACGGGGCTTCCACTTCCACTGACCCGGCTGATGAGGCTTCGACCGCTATCTCCACTGAGGTCAAGAAAAAAAGTAAGATACAAGTCCAAATTTCATCTGTACAGGTGTATTATTTCTGATTCATATTATATTTCCTACTGTTGAGCGAAGGGTGATCATTTTTCTAAACTTCACATTTTGTTTAACTTGCAGAGTTCAGACCTCTTAAAAAGATGCGCCGATTCCTCCACAGACTAAGGAAGGCCTTCCATCGCTGCTTTCCCCATGCTGAGGAGTAACAGGCTCCATTTATACTGCTGCTGAAGTTCCAGTTCAGATTTTTCCCACCAGACCATCACATCTGAGCAAAACATCAGAACTCAGCACTAAGACCTGCAGTGTGAATATAGCAGCTTCATGAGGGCAAAATAATAATAATTAAAAAAAAAGTCTTTGCCCCTAACAAATGGTTTAATTGTGCTGTTTACATTCTTGTATATGTAGATCTTGTATCTTTGCTTCAGATTCACTGCAACAAATAATAACAAGCACACCCACATTTAGGATACATCTATTACAAAATAGAAGTGGTGTTAAAAATACTATTCCTTTGATCAAATAGATTTGATCAAACTCTCACTTAGGTGAAGGGATGACAACATTGGGAAACACACACGCATAAATTGACCTTTACCTGCTTGTAATGCAAAGTTTCCCTCCCATGTGGCACCTTGAGAAGCCCATCATGTCGAGCAATTTCCAATGTTTTCTAAATTTCCAACCAGTCGTAGTCACTGTTTCCCATTATTCCATTATTATTAACATCAAAAAATCAAGGTTCAGGTCCAGGAAGCCCCACCCTGCCCACATTGCTTTATCAGTGCCACAGCTGGCAGATAGTTGGAAAAGGCCACAGCTTAGAGAGCAATCAAGCTCTCAACACAATGAAGACTCGTCCCAAAACTGAATAAGTCAACCAGAACAGCAGATACTGTCACACTGACCAGAGAAAACACTAAGAGCAGCGGCCAATAATGCAGTGAGCCTTTGTGTTATATGGATCTTTGGTTGTATTAAATATGTATACTGTAGATAATATGCTTATTTTACTTTTGCTTGTAAAACAGCATGGGACCTATTGTTACTATGTACTATAATGGAAGCAAGGGTTCTACACAATAGAAATACTGCAAACACTACGGAAAAGGCTTCAGAGTATTTGACTTTTGCACATTCTATTGTGGATCCATTTTTTTATGTAGAATTACAAGACACACAAAACAAAATAGTTATGGAAACAAAAATTCCAATATTATAATAGGCATTATACAACAGTTAGTTCCGGTCGAGTAATTTGATTGGACAAGAGACATTAACCCTAACCCCAACTAACCCTAACCCTAACCCTAACCCTAGCACTTCTAGCAGACAATACAGTGTTGTGCAACAAACAAATGCTTATGATATATTCCCAATACACGTCTACACAAAACTCTAACTTCATTTTCACCTAGTAGGCTAGTGACAGTGCAAATATGGATACATCTGACCTTAATTATGAACGGTCATCAGAGAAGGAAGATTGGGAAGAAAGTAGCTGAATTTGTCTGTGCTAACCCCAAAGTAGCAGCTAGCCTGCAGTCGGGAAACAGTTTACTGTATCTGTTGCTTGGCAACACTTGGTAATGGAGTCCAGCGGGAACTGTTTTTGTTGGCGGAGATGAATAAAAGACAAAAATCATCTGTTGTCTCAAATTGCCATTACTTTGTTTATATAACTGTTGTGTAAAAGCAATATCACATATCTTCCTTCCTGTGACCCAATCACAGCCGTGCTGATATATGTGATATTACTTAAATACATTTGCAACTATAACTAATGCGGACACACACACTGTCACACATAGAGGGGAGAGAGTTAGATGCTGGTGATCGGCTTGAGTGTTTTCTATCAAATTCCAATTATCAAATTCGTTCCATTATTATTCATAATTGTGTTATTCTCACTTTCATTCCTTAAATAGGGAACTACAGAACAAATCATGGTCCATTTTGACTCATGAAGGAACGCAACATCTTGCTCTTCATTAGTGACGATTCCATATTTTTGTCATATCTTTGTTGGTCTTTTTGGCTGGAGCGCAACAGCGGGGCCAGCCCTATAAACGCGAATGTCTGTCACTCACTCACTGACTGACTGACTGACTGACTGACTGACTGACTGACTGAGTGATGAAGTTACACCATTGGTCGGCCGTGGCACATGGCACACCCATACACAGTCCAGCCATATACTAGGTTTAGACCTAGTCTTGTTAGGCTTCACTGTGGTTCGTTCTTCCATGGTTGTGCACATGAACCTGAAAGAAGTTCTGAACTCAAGGGTGTGTGTGGAGAATTTCCACCAAAACAGAGAGAACAGACCTGACTGCTTGTTTAGAAAGCTTGAAATGTCAGCAGCCATTGCGGTAACAGTGGAGTGATTGGCACTGATCAACAACACTGCTGAACCCCTGCTGATGACTGTCACCAGGTCTTGGTGTCCTGCTTGTGCTTTTGTGCATTGGTAACTCCACTTCCTGGATAAAACCTGATTCTCACACTGCTGAGCAACCTGGGCTTTACAGTAGGTCCAGACTAGTCTCTGGCAGACAGGAGTCTGACTGAACATGTAGGAGTGATGGAAACTGATCTTTTTACCTCTTTTACAGAGTTTGAACTTCCTCTAAGTACCTTTAGTTAATAAAAAAAAAAAAATTGGGGGGTGGATTTACTGTAGTTCATCTCTTGTAACACTACAATTTTTACACAGAGAGATTAACGTTTGACCACAAGTGAAGTAAATACTGCAATCCAATGACAGGGAGTGCCATATGTTATGTATGTATGTTGTATGCTCT
>NW_027278973.1:75000-77500 GCF_046629955.1 Centroberyx affinis | reverse complement strand
CTTTTTCTTCACTGTAGTCCTTTACAGTAAATCCATTTCCACGCTGTGCTACAGAGACCAAGACATCTGGTTACAATCTATCTGTTCAAACTCACTACTGTAACACAAACCGGTCACAGTAATGTACACCTGTGATCCCCAAATATTTTGTTAAAGATTATTTTTAAGGAATTCCTTCTTCATTAGGCAGCATGCAGTGGAGAGTGACAGAGAGACGAGAGAGGGAAGGAGGGATGACGTGAAAGTTTGCTATCTATCTATCTATCTATCTATCTATCTATCTATCTATCTATCTATCCATCTATCCATCTATCTATCTGTACACTAGTTCTAGTGGATTAGCGGATTCTTTAAGGTGGTAAAATCATGATAACAGCCTCTTGTGGTTTTAAATTGTTTGAGCAGATATTTATTTTTGTCTTTTGGGAAATTTAGCCGAACCATAATAGATTTACTAATTTCACATTTCCTCTCAGAGTGGTAGCAATTATCTTGCTATGCAGTCCACTGTAAAAGCTCCCATATTAATCATTGTTCGTGACTTTGTTATCCAATGTCTCAGGGTCAGAATAATGTGCTTTGTGATGTTTTTCAAAGAAACATTAACTTAACAGGGTATTTCATCAAATGTAATGAATAAGCTCTCACATGCAGGCCGGTCACCACACTGGGCTCTGAATGGAAGACAGTACCAGTGCCACCTATTCAAACAATGCAAATGTTGTATGCTGACATAGACAGAGCAACTTTATCTGCAATATCAGCTGTAAAAGTGTTGAAAACAGCAGACTTTGTAGCTTAAGATGAAACTGAGCAGTGGAATCTCATCTTTTGCTGTGAAACACTCCATACACCTGCACTGATGTTGCTGACTCACACTGCTTTGAGTGTTGAGAATAACTGAAGCAGATGTTTATCACTTTGAATGAATGACACACTACAGAGGATAGGAACAACCTGATATGATTGAATGATTCAGTGATTCAAAATAAGGGTGTCCATTCATAGTTTTTAACATTTTACATTCAAAATGAAAGCCTTTTGCTCAACATGTCTTCTCCATTTCCCCGGTGACTCTGATTGTCTTACAAGCCCTATGCTCAGAGAGAAAGTGAAAAAAAAACTTTCAGAGGCGGTGTGATTACCGAGAGCGTGATGGACGCACATTTGCTCCAGATGGTGCGAATTGAGGCGAAGAGGTGTTTGCTTGAGTTGAAACTATTCAACTTGAGCAAGGAATTCACGGGACGCAGTAAAGTGTAAGACAATCAGCTTTAAGCAGGACTCTATCCAGGCACCTGTGAATTCATTTCCAAAATGGATGATGCGCTCAGTGTAGTGGTTTGTGGTTTCCCTCGGCTGTATGACACAACAGAGACAGAAACCAAAAAGGAGAGGGCATGGCAGAAGGTCAGCAAGATGTTTGGAGTTTTCTTAAGAAGTTTTCACGGTTTAAAACCACAAACCATAAAGGCTGTGGCTATTTCCCTGACTACTCAAATGCTTGCTTACTGCTTATTGCTTGCTTATATTTCAAGTAAAGTGATCCAACTCACGAGTATAGCATACGGTAATAGCTGGAACATAATCCCTCCCCTTGTATAATAAACATGAGATCCTTTTGCATTGGAAATGTTACTTTAATATTCCAGCAAATAGGACAAACCTTTGAAACAACTGAACATGGGAGGTGTTTTCCAGTCCCAAACAGCTCTGGCTGCTTCCCTCAGCCAGCTAATCAACAATGCTACGACTGAATAATAATAAATACTTTGCTGGTTCTGTCTTGTTGTAATTAAATTATTCACTGGGAAAAAGAAATCTGTATTTCTTCACATATACTCCAGATACTGCAGTTATGGATTTCACATTTGCGTGGCACAGTACTAATGGCAGCCAGCTGACGTTCGGGTCTGGAAGCCATACTGGTTCTGCTGTAACAATGTTACTTATATTACAATGACAGATGTTTTCATTAGCCTTGACTGCTAAGTTAAAAGCCCATTTATTGAATTCATTAGCAGTGTTTAGCTGGAACATAATCCATTGTCTCTATTTCCATTGTTTCACGTAATGTGTCTTGTATGTGTTTGTGTTCTGTGTCTTTGTTCATTGTATGTATTGACTTGCTTGCCTTGATGCAAGCCAACTTTCCCATTAAGGACGATAAAGTCTTGAACTTGGAATGAAATCCTTACATTTCGTTATTGCATTAATTTATAACAGTGATTTAAACTGTTGCTGTCAGAACTGGCTGCCTGTTTTTCTCTCTCTCTTTCTCTCTGCTTCTCTCTCTCTCTCTAGTACATGTTAAACAATACTTCATGGTCACCCTCCAGCCAATCAGAATCAAGTATTCTCCTATGCCGATGCATAAAGTACACTAGTTAGAGTGTTTCAGTCACTGGTCTGCTCTGTTCCCCTCTGTCCGTCTGTCTACTTCAGTTTTATTATTTCCAGAATAGAAATTTAATCGTTTGGCACACACAACATGCAATCA
>NW_027278973.1:42500-67500 GCF_046629955.1 Centroberyx affinis | reverse complement strand
TGTGTGTGTTTGTGTCGGTTTGTATGTGTGCCTGTGTGTGTGTGTGTGTGTGTGAGAGACATAAATATTCATCAGAGAGACAATATTTTCTTAAAAGGAATGTACAAGTCTGACGTACAACATCAATAAATCATTCACTGTGCGCGTGTGTGCCGTGCACACACACACACACACACACACACACACACACACACACACACACACACACACACACACACACACACACACACACACACACACACACACACGCACACACACACAGATTCACATTCACATACAAAAACACAGCTATGCATTCTAAAGCACTGATCCCTGTAATAGTCATATGGGTCGTTACTACGGTGATAAAATGGTCAATTACTTGCTCACCTGGGCTGTGAATGGACACTCTGTAGCATACACACTCTCTCTCTCTCTCTCTCTCTCTCTCTCTCTCTCTCTCTCTCTCTCTCTCTTTCTCTCTCTCTCTCACCCTTGCCCTCTCTCTCTTTTCCTTGTTCTCTCTCTCTCTCTCTCTCTCTCTCTCTCTCTCTCTCTCTCTCAAAAACAAAGAAATGCAACGTTGGTAGAAAATGCTGAGGACAAAGTGCAGGAAAACTAAATCACAGCACTCGCACTCCTTTCCCATGATGCCGCAGTACAGGATAGTCCCACAGTGTGTGTAAAAGAGCAGGACATGCTAACACGGACATTCTCCCTGGCTTCTATTTCAGCCCAAAGCGTCGTTCCACTAAATTACAGCTCCTTCTACGGTCTCAGTGAGCATGTAAAACAGCAGAAAATACATGGAACAAACGCTCTGCTAGACTCCACTTGGCTACACTTTAAATCCAAACCCCTCTATTAAAATTACATTAAAATTTACACAGAGTTACAGCATGTGTGTGTGTGTGTGTGTGTGTGTATTCAGTATGTAATCAATCATATGAAGAGCTAGGGTCAGACAGTTGTACACGGTTAGTGCATTAACACAGTACTTACTTCTATCGCTTATCAGGGTAGATAGAAAGAGAGCGGAGATAAAGGGAGAGGAAAGGAGAGATAGGTTAAGAGAGGGAGGAGGAGAGAGAGAGAGGGGTGCTGAGGTGTCGGGTAAAGTCCATGTCAACGTGACCAACGACCAGCTTCTTGAAATACTGAAGCCACATGGGGAAATTTGAACCTGAACCATGACCTGAAACAGGAGGGTGGGGTGGGACATCATGTAGGGAGCGACTGTTCAAAAGTAAAAATCAATTTTTCAAAGTGAATAAATCTCAGCCACCGGGACACAGCCATGGTGTCTTGTCACTTTGGAAGTTGTGAAGTTACAGGTTTCATATGATGGGAGAGGCAGATGAGGAGACTGTGGTATCACTGGTTGGCATTTTTATGTAAACCGACTGGTACGCCATGAAGTAACCACTAAAATAAAAAAAGAAAATTTCTGTGGTGTTTATTGTTAAATAGATGTACGTTCTGATATGGAGCATTAGCTAACAAGGTGAAAAAGTATTTTTTCCATTTCGCTGAGACTTTAATGGTAGACACTCTGGATCCAACACTATCTATTGTCCTGGAACCACTAAAATACCTTAGGAACATGAAAAGTGAATACACAATATCTTATAAGATCTACCACTTGAAAAGGATCCATTTGTCTAACTGTGTTATATGTTTTTATGTGTGGATAGATGATGGATAGATAAATAGATAGGCCTTATTTCTACTGTGTGTGTGTGTGTGTGGGGGGGGGGGGGGTGGACAGATGAATGGAGATATAAGTGTAGCTACAAATATATGTGTGGTTAGATGGATGGATAGATACATTTTTATTCCTACTGTGGATATTTGAATGGGTATATAGATGGATAACAGCAGATCTGCTTATTCTTGGTGTGTGTGTGTGTGTGTGTGTGTGTGTGTGTGTGTGTGTGTGTGTCCTTCCTTACTTCATCTCCAGCACCTCCTCCAGGTGCTTCCGCCGCTCGGCCCGCAGGGCGGTCAGGTGACCTTCTTTCTCGGCCAGTGAGAGCTGAGTTGATGACAGCTTGGCTTTCATCACCTCCAGTTCCTGTTTCACCTTCTCCATGGCAACCAGCAGCTCCTCCATCTGACACACACACACACACACACACACAAAGGGAGGGAGAAAAGAAACATAAATACATATTTTCATCATGACTTCTATCTTTCCCAACTTCCCTGCATCTCAATCTGACATTTTTTATCAGTCTCTTTTCTGCTCCCCCTCTTTCAGCTCTTTCTTTCCCTTTCACTTCACGCAGATACATACCGTATCTGTGTGTGTGTGTGTGTGTGTGTGTGCCTTTGCCTCTCTCCTTCTCTTTGTCTGTGCGTGTGTGTGGGTGTGACAGCTAGTGAGCTTTTGAAGTGTTTTTACTAATTTTCCCCTGTTTTCACGTGAGATGCTTCATTACAGAACATCAAAAGTCTCGTTCTCTTTCCCTCGTTTTCTTTTCTCTCTCTCCGTGTTGTTTCTCCCTCTTTCTCTCTCTCTCCCTGGCTGTATATCAGTGTGTCAGTTTAATGGGTGTGAAGTCAGAGTGCTGAGGTCACTGTGTGTTTCTCACGGCGCAAGAACGATGCGGCCTGCCACACACACACACACACACACACACACACACACACACACACACACACACACACACACACACTCATTTTCTCCTCTGATATCAGTTCCTCTCAATCCTACTGGTTCCCCCATCTCTGTCTCTTTTCCCTTCCATCTTTCTCTTTCCTTTCCAGTCTTACTCTCTATTTCTGAAGTAGGTGAAGAAAGTAAGTAAGAAAGAAAGAAAGAAAGAAAGAAAGAAAGAAAGAAAGAAAGGGATGAGGGTGATAAAAAGAGGCAAGAGAAAACCTGATAGAGAGTGAATAAGAGTGTGAGCGAGAGAGAGAAAGAGTCAGATAGTCTGAGAAACAATGTGCACACCATTATTTCCCCAGAAAAGATGGCATCAGCAGAAATGTAAAGAAAAAAACCTTTGAGATGAACTGAATCTGAAAGCAGCTCCTGTTCAGAGAGACGTGGAGATGAAGACAAAATAAAACTGCATTCTGAACGAGTGAAAACACTGATGAAGGGATATAAATGATGTGTCTGTATGAAGGAGGAAGGGGAAATGAGGGGGGGAAATGAGGGGGGGAAATGGCAAAAACAGCAACAACAGAAGATAAAGAAGGGAAAAAAGGAAGGAGAAAAGAAGTATAGGAAAAGAACAGGACAAGAAAAAACGTGAGGAAAGGACAAAGAGAGAAAGATCATGACTCTCTTTCTCTCCATCTGCCATTCCTGCAGTCAAATAAGGAGTCAGAGGGGGGGAGCAGGGTGCTTTCTCTCTCTTTCTCTCTCTCTCTCCCCCTCTCTCTCTGAAGGAAAAAACAGCATAGAGTGGAAGAGAGAGAGACGGAAAGAGAGCAGGGGAAAAGACAGACAGAAACAGAGAGCAAGAAAGAGTGAAAGAGAGAGAGACAGGTGTAGAAAGAGACAGACAGAGAAAGAAAGAGAAGGAAAGAAAAGGAGAGAGAGTAAGAGAGAGGTGGAGAGAGAGAGAGAGGTAGTGAGCCACATGATAGACCTGTCATGGAGTGCTGTATTATTTCTAAAGGCATGAGCAGCCAGTCAGCCATGCTCTCCCTACTACTAATGACATCCACACCAATGCTCACACATGCTTCACCTCCACATGTGCAGAAAGGAACTTTTCCTCTCAAATATTTAGTCTGGAGTTGGTGCATGTGCTGAAGTGTGACTTTTTGGACTTTCAAAATGAAACCAATGAGATGGAGGTGCTGAATTCAACATCATGAGTCTGCATCATTAACAACCAAATCATAAAGGCTGTTGTTTAAATTTGAAGAAACAAGTGAATACTAGCTTAGCCCTGCTTGTCAGCTGTGAGCATCTTGGCAAATAATAAAAATCAATAAAAATCTACTGCAAACATACACTTAGCAAGGCCTACTACGGTAATGTTAGATCCTCAAGAAAGGATTTAGTCTACTTACAATGAAGAAGTCCAACAACCAATAGCAAAACCTAAATCAAACAATCTTACATTACATTACATTATGTCATTTAGCAGACGCTTTTGTCCAAAGCGACTTACAATAAGTGAAAAGTACGTGCTGCGCCTATGAACGGCACTTCTAGAAGTGACAATTTAGGAAGAACACTTCATGTATCCTACATGGGATGGTCTCCCGGATGATTATTTCCGCATCCATCCAGTGTTTGTCCAAGAGATATTAATCAATGTGATTTCATGAGCAGCCAAAGTCCAAAACAGCAACGCCCAACGTGGGGCTCGAACCCACGACCCTGAGATTAAGAGTCTCATGCTCTACCGACTGAGCTAGCCAGGCTGACTTGTGTTATTTTATGTTATAAAATGACTCAGGAGCAGGAGTGAAGCAGGAGTGAAAGGCCCAGACCAGGGATTTCCTCCTGCTCCTCCTCCGCCATCATCATCATCTGTACAATTCTGATTGTGTATATAATGTGTGTATAATGTATGTAATGTGTAATAACTCATGTCAACTCCATATTTATCCCAGCATCTTTGCACTCTGCACCATTGCACTATTGTCTAGGGTTGTTTACATATATATATATATATATATATATATATATATATATACACACACACATACATATATACTTTTTTTTATATACATGCATAGTTGTACATAGTAGTTAAATGTTTAGGTTTACCTGTTCATCTTGTTGTCCTTGTTTTTAGCTGTATATTTATTCTGTGTAAGTATATTGAGAGCAACGAAAAACAAAATCCTTGTATGTGTACATACTTGGCCAATAAAGCTGTTACTGATTCTGATTCTCAGCTTATCAGGAAACCAGGGAACCTTAAATGAAGTAGTGTTCATGAAAAGAGGAAGAGTTTCCCTGATATTTTGTACATTCATTACATCTGAGCCAGTCATTACTGGTAGCAGTTCATTAACTAGTACGGGGGTAAAAGTGCAGAAGAAAAAGTAACTTTTCAGATGTTCAGATGATGTTCAAGATATTTATAATAGAATAGAAACTCTACATGATGACTGGTTACCTGCCAAAATGGCTGGTGGAGAAGACAAAACTAACAGCCACAGACACAGATTTACCAGTATGTGGCTGGTGGCTGGTGTTAACTTCCCACCCTGCTATGAACTGTAACAAAAAAGCAAATGACTGGAACAAAAGAAAGGTTGAATGATGACAAAATGAACGAATGAAGAAATGTAAAGCAGGTGAGTGAGGTGTGCGATGATTAGTTGTTACCTTGGACCACTTAAAGCCGGCCGTGGTGAACTCATGCATTGGAATGTGAGAGAGCTGCATGGGAACAGAGTGGAGAGAAAGAGGAGGGAGATGGAAAGAGAGAGGGAGGGAAGGGAAGAGTATGGAGAGAAACAAAGAGATGGTGGAGAGAAAAGGGGTGGGGGAGAGACAAGGAGGAGAGAGAAGTAGAAAGGAACATGAGAAGGAGGAAAGGGAGAAAATGGAGCAAAGACAGGGAAGGAAAAAGGAGGATAAGGATAGAAGAGGGGGAACAGCGGGAAGAGAGAAAGGAATGGGGAGAAGGAGAAAGAGAAGGAAAGAAAAGAAGGAGAGAGAAACAGAGGGAAGGAAATACGGGGGGAGGAGAATAGGGGGGAGAAAGGCAGAGAGAGGAGAAAATGATGAGTGAGGAGAAGAGATAGAAGGGAGAGAAAGATGAAAAAGACAGAGCAAAGAAAGGTGAGAAGGAGGAGTAGAGGGAGGCAGAGAAGTGATTAAAACAAGAAAAAGGAGCGGGGAAGGAAAAGAGGAGAACAAGGAGGTAGAAAGAGAAAAGTCATTATAGAAACAGAGTGCTTAACAGAGTGAACAGATACATAGCAACATGGAGTGAGGGAGAGAGAAAGGAGAGAGAAAGAGAGAAAGAGATATTACAGAAAAATGTTAAGCACATAGAAGAAAGCGAGATCAATGGAAAATGCTAAAGCCAACAGAGACAGAGACAGAGACAGAGAGAGAGAGAGCGAGAGAGAGAGAGAGAGAGAGAGCGTAAAATGCTATGCAGTCAGAAACACAGGCAGCGTTAACAATGCAGTTCAGATGTGGCTGGAAGTGGAGAGGAGAGGAGAGGAGAAGAGAGGAGAGGAGAGGAGAGGAGAGGAGAGGAGAGAGGGGGAGAGAAGAGGAGGAGAGAAAGGCCTTTAGTCGACTTGAGAGAGGAGGGATGGAGGGATGGAGGCAGGGGTGAGGAGAGATGAGGAGAGGAGAGAAACCCCTTCAGTCGTTAGTGTGTGTGTAGGTGTGGGTGTCAGAAAGAAAGAAAGAAAGAAAGAAAGACAGAAAGAAAGAAAAAAGACAGAAAGAAAGAAAGAAAGAAAGAAAGAAAGAAAGAAAGAAAGAAAGAGAGAAAGAAAGAAAGAAAGAAAGCAAGGGGCACTGAGTTCAAGAATGAAAATGGCCCGGTAGAGAAGAGAAGGTCTGCCTGTCTGTAGTTTGGTCTCTGGAGAGACAGATGGCGTGTGTCATGTTGGTGTTGACTCATGTCTCTGTCACACACACACACACACACACACACACACACACACACACGCACACGCACACACCTTTCTTCAGTGATCACACACACACACACACACACACATAGTGACTCATGTCTAGCAGACACGGTCTAGTATATTTTCATGTGGTCTTGGTCAAACGGTTTTGCTGGGCAAACGACAGTCCCTCACACACACACACACAAACACACACACACACACACAAAGGGGTGACTGGTGTCACTATATAGCTACAGACTCTTGATAGAAGACTGAAATAACCTAACTTTCTGTGTGTGTGTGTGTGTGTGTGTGGTTGTGTGTTTAATGTATAGCAGGGCGTGTGTGCATGTGCATGGTTTGGCTCTGTTTGAGTGTGTATGTGTTTGTGTGTGTGTGCCAATGCTATAATAAGCAACGTGTACCCCTTTGAACAAGAATAAGGCTGTCTTCAGTGTGTGTGTGTGTGTGTGCGTATGAGTGTGTGTCTCTCCTCTGTCATCATTTTATAAATCATTATGTGAAAGGGTAATTGCTGTGACGCAGTTGTAAAACGGGAACACAAAAATATTTATTTACAATTTATTCATGTATATAGAGACACGTTTCCAGCTAGAAACCCCAAAGTCCTGTCCTGGCTGCTGCTGAATGCAATGTTGTGCTGCGTCGGTGCACTGTTTGAATAGCAGTTAGCACTTCTTTCCTCTGAGTGTGTGTGTGTGTGTGTGTGTGTGTGTGTGTGTGTGTGTGTGTGCATGTGTGTGAGAGAGAGAGAGAGTTGGGATGCGTATGTGTGATGTGTGTGTGGGTCTGTGAGTAACACTTTCTTGTGTTTGTACGCACATATGTGTCTGTGTACCACTTTCCTGTGCGTGTGTGTGTGTGTGTGTGTGTGTGTGTGTGTGTGTGTGTGTGTATACGCATATGTCTGCATCACTATTGTGCGCTTGTGAGTAACACTGTCTTGTGTGAATGTGTATTAGTGTGTGTATGCATGTGCGTGTGTGTGTGTGTGTGTGAGTTTGAGTATGTCTGTATGTGAATTACACCGTCATGTGCGAGTGATTGTAAGTCATTCTGTGTGTATGAGTGTGTCTCTACGTATAATTTTGTGTGTGTGTGTGTGTGTGTGTGTGTGAGAGAGTGTGTGTGTGTTTCTGGTGAAAGGCTGAGTTAGTGTTGTTGATGTTGGGTGAGGGTTTGGCTGCCATCTCCACTCATTCAGCACACAGTGACGTTTCTGCCCTTCCTCCTCCACTGAAGCGTTTTAACATGTGAACGTTTTCCAGCAGCCAGTCACTGGGCTAAACGTGTCGCTTTCTGTCTAATTAAAGCTGCTGTGTGTGCAGCGTTTTGAAGCATCAACATATGATTGTCAAGTTAATGGTGATGCCTTGGTGTAATTACCATAAACAAACGAGACCATGGTTGAGTTGTTCAGAGCTGTTTCTATTAACTGAGTAGTTTGAGCCCTCTATGTACATAGAGCATTCATTAGTCGCTAATTGTTTTATTTATTGTTTGTTTTTCTATTTATGTGGTTTGTATAGCTCTTTTTAAATAGTCTCTTGCTATATGTTTCCGGTCTTGGGCATTCAGTTTGATATATTCATTACTTTTCAGCTTGTGAGTCTGAGCTCAGCAGGAAGATCAAGCGCCACCTCTTCGTCTCCACTGTTGAATCCGTCCTGCTGTATGGGGCAGAAACATGGACGCTCACCGCTGCCCAGGAGAAACCGCTGGATGGGTGTTACACCAGGATGCTCCGTACGGCCCAGGACGTCTCGTGGATGGAACACATGAACAATGTTGGCCTCTACGCTGGTCTACAGTGCCGCCGGTGACCACAAAGACACGTCAAAGGAGACTGAGGCTCGCCGGCCAAAGCGTGCGCCATCCTGACCTCATCGCTTCAAAACTTGTCCTCTGGGAACCCATGCAAGGTAAAGCCACACGTGGTGCTGGGAGGATAACATACGAGGACTTACGCCAGCGCTGATGAACTGCGCTCTGGCATGCTGGACCAGGATGTGTGGAGAGGTGTCATCTCAAGAGCCTGAGTTGCCCCAGGGGACTCGACAGCTTGTGTCAGTCATTGTTTTTTCTGATTACTGTGTTCACACCTCCTTAATTAGGAGAGGCCGTATCTGGCTGGTGTTTGAACCTCACCTGTCTATATAAAATGCCATTTCTGCTGTTTTGATTACGCTGATGATGGCTTCTAGCTGAAACGCGTTTTGTTTGTTTGATGCCAGTGGTATTGTTAGTGTTAGTGTTTCTCAAAATTACCAAATAATCCCTTCATCCCTCCCTTTCCTTCTCTCTCCCCTAGTCTGTTCCCCCTTCTTCTCTTTCCTTCTCTATATCTTTCTGTCTTCCCTCTCACCTTTCCTCCCTCCATTTTCTCCCTTTTCTTATTATAATAATAATAATAATAGTAAACCAATAAAGCAGGTTTTTTGTGAAATTCAAGCTGGTGACACAGACTGAAAATGCAGTTTACAGACCTGTAGAGGCTGCCAATCTTTTCAGTGATGGTCTCGTCTGTTTTTTGTAATAATACTAATGTGTGAAAAATAATGTGGTAATGGCTGACATAAAAATGCTACATGTAGCACCTTTGATGACAAGAAAGCAAGCAAATCCTTAAGTTTGTTTTGTAACCCTTGACTATGAGTATATTATTCTTCAGGGCTATGGCCTAGGAACCATCTGTCTGCCCCTGTCTGTCCATCTTGTTGTCTTTCTGTCACATGATCTGTCTGCTTGTCTATCTTTCTTGCTATTAAATCTGTCTGTCTACCTGCTGCTAATGGTGATCTAGGAACTCATTCTACTCACTGAAAGTCGCTCTGGATAAGAGCGTCAACTAAATGTCTCAAATACAAAATGTCTGCTTGTAAAATTCATATGTGTCTGTCCAGAAGTAGCCTGGTAAGTAAAGGCCAGAGACGACGGCCAACATTTAGAGGCAGTAATAACAATGGAGTCGGGCTGTTTTGCCAACAGCTACAGTGGGCGATGTTTTCTTAGGGCAGTTTTCATCCTTACGGCCGGCGCTGTTTTTTCCCAGTTGTCAAAACCCATCCAGGCTCTGAGGAACATTTCCCATCTCTACGGCCTCATTAAGTCACTGGTGCCCAGGGGAACAACACACACTCCCACTGGTCAACCTTCCCTCCCGACTCTCCCCCACTCTGTCTTCAGCTTTCCTACTGTCTCAATAAAGATAAAACAGATCACAAATTGGAGCGGTCGGCTCACTCTCCATTTAAGAAAAAGTTGTTTGTGCGTTGCTGGCTGAAACGAATAAAAGACAAGCTGTTCTTTAAATAGGGATGCATTTACCGCTCGTCCAAATGAGGAGTGACTGAGCAAACACACACACACACACACACACACACACAGAGCCACACCTGAATGAGCTCAGTTGGCACGGGGCGTGTGTGTTGCCGTTGCCACTAGCCACTTTTGGCATGGCAATGTTTAGTCATGTCAGAAAGACTTTTTATGTCGACCTAAAGATGTTTGTCTGTGCGTGTTTTCTTGTGCTTCTGTCCAAATGTCCTCACAAAGATAGAAAAATGAGGAAAAACTGCCAAAGTGAGGGCATTTGAGTCGTTATGAGAGAAAAAACTGATGGGGGTTGAGTTTAAGGTAAGGTTAAGGTTTGGGTTACACATTTACTGGGTAGGAGTAAGGGTACAGTGACAGTGTGTGTGTGTGTGTGTGTGTGTGTGTACCTGTCTCTCGGCCTGTGTGCGAGCCTGCTCCTCCTGGGCGAGCACCACCTCCCTCTCCGCTGTGATCTGAACGCTCTCCCTCAGCGCCTCCTCCAGCTCCTCTATACGCTCCTCCTTCAGACGGAGAGAGTCCTGCGGCACACACACACACACACACACACACACACACACACACACAAGGAAAGACAAAGTACAGCATGTTATTTCCATGTTAATTCCGACTGAACTATATACTTGCCGGAAAATCTATTGGCTCACTCTTATTTACAAAACCCTTGTTGATCTGACACACTCTTATCTGACAAATTTGTTGTGAATCACATCAGTTTGCTGTAGCTCCGGTCGGCCCGTCAAATCCTGCTAAATGTCCCCGGAGTTCAAACCTCCCTCGGCCGCGCCTCATTCCAGTTTACTGCTCCCAGTGATGGGAATGAGTTGCAAAAGACTCTGAAATTGGACAGTTTCATCTCTCTTTGCCTTCAAGGACTCTGACATTTACGGGCACACATGCAAATGTGTGTACACCAACTTCTCTACCAGTGCTGCAGTTTGTTTTTGCCACGTTTTAATTGCTTTTAGCGGCGGCCTGTTGTTGTGTCACTACAGTTTTTATTGAGGTTTCTGTTGCCCTGTGTTGTGTGTAGTAGTAGCAGTAGGTAGTGGTAGCAGTAGTAGGAGTAGTAGTAGTATTAGTAGTAGTAGGAGTGGTAGCAGGAGTAGTAGTAGCAGTAGTTATTACCTAGTAGTAGTATTATAGTATTATTTGTTTTATTTTCCCCAATACTCCATCAAGAGACACTTTGCCTCTTGACAATCTGTCATTTTAAATAAGAATTTGCTCTTAACTGACTTGCCTGGTTAAATAAAAGTTGACTACAAATTAATAAAAAAAAACTTGACAGTATACAGAGACGGAGCGGGAGAGGATGACATGTGACAGTGGTCATGAACAAACCTCCAGAACATCTCCCACACATGTGCTGCAAATCTGAATCCTGTTCCAGAACCAAAATGAGTTGCTGTCTAACTATGCAGACTGAGCTGGGACTGGTTTAGTGCGCTGTCATTGGATTAACACTTATTATTGCATTGAATTGAATATACGGTACGAATTAAAGTCACATTCCATTCACAGTGTCGAGCGTTCGTTAAACTATGCAGAATAATGGGAATGGTTTAACACACACACACACACACACACACACTTATATACACACACACACACACCAGTGATGGTTGTAACCACTGCGGTCTCATAAGTCTGAGTGACTCACATAGCTATCAGCTCATCTCCTAACCACACACACACACACAGCTGACAACTTCCCAACTCCCTAAACCAAAAATCAATCATAGCTAGAGTGAACGCACACACACACACACACACACACACACACAAAACCATTTTCATCTGCCTCTAATCAGAGGAGGCCAGTGAGGTTAACGATTACTGGAAGAGGAGGAGGAGGAAGAGGAGAAGAAGGGGGAGGAGGGACGAGGTAAAAAAAAAAAAAAAAAAAAGGAAAGAGGAAGTCAGGAAAAGTTATGGAAGGGAAGAGGGGAGGTCAGGGGTGAAAAGGGTGAAAAGAAGGTGGTGCCGGAGGGGCGAAGGAAGACCTACAATCTGAAGAAATATGAAGAGTGTGAAGGGAACCTTGCAATAGTCGCCCCACATAAATACAGAGAGAGAGAGAGAGAAACCAATGACTGATCGTCCCGTGGTCACTTGACACCCCAGCAGGCAATTAGAAGATGCTCTCACACCACAGGAAGCGTTTTAAAACCCACAGCATTCATTTCATAGTTCTGTGTGTGTGTGTGTGTGTGTGTGCATGTGTGTGTCCTCCTTCTCCTCTCCTTTCACTCTCCTCTCCCTCCATCTTTTCTCTCCTCCTCCTCTTCCCCATCTGCCCTTCCTGTCAATCAAGTTTTCCTTCCCAGTTTCCCCCTCTGACACACTCCCTGAGTGAGTGAGCACTGCACCGTGTGTGTGTGTATGTGTGTGTGTGTGTGTGTGTGTGTGTTTGACATTGCCTCAGGCTGCTCCCTGTCATAGTTGTCACGTTACGGTGAAGCATTGTTGTGATAGCAGACGATATTCAAGGTAGGACAGGCAGGGAAAGACAGAGAGAGAGCGAGAGAGAGGAAGAAACTTTTCCCATCTCACTTTTTCGATTGTCACCCTCTTGCTTCACCCCCTCCACCCCCACCCCTTGTTTAACTCCATGCTTCCTCTCCTGCTTCCTCGCTCATCTTCCTCCCTCCCTCCATACCTTTATCTGCTGGGAGCTTTCGTTCAGGTTGTCCTCTCTCTTCTTGGCCTCCTCCATCAGCTGGGCGTTCCTGCTCTTCTCCAGCTGCTCCTTGTGTTTCAGGTTGGCCACCTTCTTCGACTGGTCCTTCATCTGCCTGCACACACACACACACACACAGTCAAAGTCAATGCATAACCCACATACTGTATCTCTCTATGCTTCATGGAAACACTCATCACTGGGGATATGGGCAGTGTTGTATTGTGCTAAGTGTTAAACCATTGAAAATCCCACTTCCCACGTTTCCTTGTTTGTGAAAGACAGATGTAACAGAGTAAAAAAAAAACATCAATTATGTTGCTGTGATTTCAATACAGAGCTAAATATTTTTTTATTTGCACAACAATGAGCATGTTTCCAGCATTGAAATAAAGATCTGACTTATCCGAAACTTTAAAGAAATGTCTCACAACAAAACAAAAAAGTAACTAAAATCACCTTAAAATCTCACCAACTCCCATGCCCAAACCATCCACACACAAAGAAAGAAAGAAAGACAGAAAGAAAGAAAGAAAGAAGACTAATAATGGAATGCCCTATTCTGCCGTAATGATGATACTGCAACATATTGTGATTATCTATTCTGTATGAGTGCAATAAAATGCAGATATAAAAGCCCTTAGGGACGATATAATATAGAGATCAGTTAATGAATTGAATAAAAAGCTATGAATCAATGACTAGATGACATGTACGATTTTTTCCACAAAGGGAAGAATAAGAGTCTTTTCACAGAGGGATTACTGGGTGTCGGGAAGCAGAGCCTAAGTCATTCATCTGGGGAATATGAGAGAGAGAGGGACAGGGAGGGGGAGAGAGAGAAAGAGAGAGAGAGAGTGAGAGAGAGAGACATTCCTCATGGGAGCAGTAGGGTTGGGAGATGGAGAAAGGGTTTAATCCCTGTTTAAGATGTCTGGAAGCCATTGTGGCTCTGTCACAGACCTATCGGCTATCACAGCAGCTTGACTTGATCAGGACGATCACTCACTAAATCTCTCTCTCTCTCTCTCTCTCTCTCTCTCTCACACACACACACACACACACACACACACACACAGATGTAGTCCAACGAAAGTTAACGCCAGGAAAGGTTTAACGACTTCTACTGAATCATGAGGCAGATGACAGATAAGGCACACAGATATACATGGAAACGCATGAATGTGCACGCACACACACTCACACACACACACACACACACACACACACACACACACACCTGCGCGTGCATACATACAGACAGACACATATAACAAAGACACTTGTGAGACAAAACTAAACTGGTGACTAAGACATGAGAAACGGCGCAAACTTAATGGAAGTCATTCCTCTGTGTCTGTTTGTGTGTGATGTATGACTGTACTGGCTGTGTGTCGATACAAGTGTGCTTTTGTGCGTGTGTATGTCTGTCTGTACTGTACTGTACAAATGTTTATGTGTGTGTGTGTTCCTGTTATCATAACCTTTTACAGGCTGATAGATACAGATTTTCTTCACTCCATTCCTACAGCTGCCAGTAAAAAGCTGAACTCCAGTTTTGGGAATCCACGGTGAACTTTGTCTCACACCAGCGACAAACATCGACAAACATCTTGGCAAATCAGTTCATGAGGCGTTTACTGGTGTTTCTGTTTCCTGAGGTGTATACAGCCTTGAATCTGGGGCATGACCTTTGACCTTTGTCCACGCGGCATAAGGTTCTGAGCTTATTCATAACCTTATTCTGTCTCATGGTACTGTGTGCTGATCCACTGCTAGACTCTCACCTTTGACTTCAATCTACTGCACTTCCCGCTGCCTGAATTCAAAGGGAAAAAATGCCTTTTCGTAAATACTGTTTGTAGAGTGATATCTACAGTCTCAATATTCAATGACAACCCCCCTCTCTCACATCTTTCCCGTCTCTCTACACTGGATACTATCTACTAAAACAACCTAAACTAAAAATAATAAGAATAATCCATCAACTGGCATTTACATTAGTATCACTGTCAGTAAGTTGAGAAATTATATTGGCAGAGGATGGTTAAATAAAATCTTTCATGTGTTTTCTAAAGGTCCGGCGGGCCTAATTCCAAACCTTCCAGAGGAACTAGGTAAGCTGGAAGAGAAATTGAAATGGGACGAGGCCAAAACTGCTGGCACCTGGTCATTCTAACCTTAGAAATGAGTGTTTCAGTTGTGTGTGTGTGTGTGTGTGTGTGTGTCACATTTCTCGGCATTTGCAATGAAGAGTATGTGCATGTTGTAAGCTGTTTGTGTCCATGTGTGTATGTGCAGTAGGTATGTACGTAGGGGTGTGTGTGTGTGTGTGTGTGCGTACATATATGTGCGTGTGCATCTGTGTGTGAATACCGCCATATAGCTTTATTTACGTCCTACGCTGGGTTGAAATGGTACACAAGAAAGTAGATGAAGCCAGCTGGGAGTCAGATTCATTGCGGTGGTTTTCCGTTTTCTTTGTTCAGCGCTGAGTTCACTTTTTACCCTGAAGCTGGGATAAAGTTATATGAGTATTTGGGATCTATTCTGCTCTGTACGCCCTGTGTGTGTGTGTGTGTAACAGGTCATAAATAGGCAGGAATGTTCCTATTGGAGGATTTCCAGGAAGCTCCAACCATCTGCTTAGCTCTCTGAGGTTTCCCCCCTTCATGCTACATTTACTGTACGTATGTGAATGTGTGTGTGTGTGTGCGCGTGTGTGTGGATTAGATCCTTAGCTAGTAATGTTTCCTATTGACTTAACACTCAATTCCTACTCATACTCGCTCTCCACACTCTTTCCTCTCTCTCCCGCCGTCCCTCTGTCTCCCCCCCCCCTCTCTGTTGTCCTAACACTGATGCTAAACAGTGTCTCATCTGTGCTCAAACATCACTTATCTGCCTGTATCATTATGTTGCATGATCATCATTTGCATCGGTAACTATCACGCATTTGCATCAGAGCATTATAGAGTTCCTCCTCTCTCCTGTCCTTGGAATTTTCTAGCGCTCCAAAACTAACACTGCTCTTTCCTCAAACAGCTTATTTGCCTGTGTTAATTTTTTTTTCATTTTGCATTATAATTATTTGCATGAAAAGCAATCATTTATTTGCATCGGACCAACGACTGTACCTCTCTTCCCGTCTCTCCTTTTAGTCTCTGTGGAACCTTCTCCCTCTCCAAATGAAACATTGGTCTTTCCTTTGGATAGAATATTTTCATCAGACCATGGACCATTTCTCCTCTCCTTTGCCCTCCCCAGTTCCTTCCTCTCCCACTCTCTCTCTTTTCACTTCCACTCATCTGCTCTGCTTTCCTTTCCCTCCCACTCCTAACCTCCTCTGCTCCCCTCTTCTCTATTATCTCTCCAAAGGTAACTGGTTTTTCATTTTGGATAAGGTCCCAGCATCGAACCACGGACCATAGACTTCTGCAACAGCAGTCAAACATTCAGTCACAAACATTTTTCAGATTTAGTGCACTGCATTTTCTCAATAACAATGTATAATTTGCACAAAGGTCTCATGTGTTTGGGGTGGCAGGGTGGTGAAGCGAGTCGGGTTCAAGCCCTGATGATGGCAAGCACCTGTCCTGCTGAAATATCCTTTTAGCAACTGGTAATGTAATAACTGCTGGGAAATGTAATAACCTCACAATGTAATAAAATGTCTCTATAAATGGGTCAAACATGTAATAAAACCTGTCAATGTAATAACAAATTGCTGGATAATCAAAAAGTATCACATTAATTACATTAACCTGACATTATGACTGAGTGTTGTGTTTATTTTAACTTATGATGTAACAATAACTTTGACTGTAATGTGACAACTTGAGTTAGTCAATTATTCTTATTATGAATTATTACATTATTACTCATTATCATCAGTTGAAAATATGTTACACCCCTTATGAAGTAATAAGTGCCATTAATGAACGAATAATAATAATAATAATAATAATAATAATAATAATATAAGTAATAAGTACTACACTGTATTACACTGTGTGTATTACACAGGTTTTTATTACATTTTCAACCCATTTAGAAGAACATTTTATTACATTTTTACAATTATTACATTATCTGGCATTTCTAACATTAGGCAATCCCTCCTTGAGCAAGACACTGGATCTCTACCAGTTCCAGGAGTCCTGACCTTTGACCTCCCTGTGGGGAAGGCAAGAGAAAGGATAATTTCCCTACGGGGATCAATAAAGTATCACATTATTATTATTATTACATTATTGTGATGTTGTGATTTGGGTTCAAATTCCAACCCTGACCTCCCGTACAGCATGCGGCAGGTCATCCCACTCCCCTCTGTCTCATGTTTCCTCTCTACTGTGTCCTGACTATTAAAGCAGAAATGCCATAAATATAGTCTTAAACCATCTGCAGCTGTGATTTGAAACATGTTTAATTAAACACTAAAACACTTTCATTAAACTCAGTACTTTTAAGTGCATAAGTTGCCTAGTCAACTCCATGTCTCTCCTCGGCAGAGGCACAGCGCCGTTTGAAGCCATTTTAATATGTAAAATACTTCCTTTGCTCTCCCACTGAAATCACTTTCAACAACTGCTGCAGACCGCTGAAGGAGCGTTCACTACTGAGATCCAAAGGAGATTCCAAAGGAGACTGCGGTGTAAACACGACATACACACGACATACACACGAATGTGATGTGAAAACACGTCTACAAACACACACGTACCCACAGACACACACACACGCACATACAGTAGATGTACAGACGTACGAACGTGCACATATACACAGACAGTGCTGACAGTGCGAGGCACACACATACACACGATATGAAAGCAATGGAAGCACACGTACGCACACACACACACACACACACACACACACACACACACACACACACACACACAGTGCTGAACAGGGAGCGGTTACCAGGGAATAGATTTCAGCGGTACTGAACTGTTCCAAACACAACCTGCTCTGTATTAGATCAACTCTATCCGGGTAGGACCACACACACACAAATGCACATCCAACACACATTTATGCGCACACACACACACACACACACACACACACACACATACACATTAGCCGCGCATACAAATGTGTGTAAATACATACATAAAAACAAACGCCCATTTTCCAAAATTCACACACACTTTATCACACAGATTAAAATATGTATGCACACACACACACACTCATGCATGACACACACAGCGGCACATACTGTAAACATATATTACGTGCTAACATAAACACACACTAACATACTTGTTGAAAGCACTTTGAACTTCATAAATTTCACAAAACCTCAAAAACGACCTCACATACTGAACACACACACACACACACACACACACACACAGTACACAAACGCACATACACAGAATAGCCTTCTTTAAACGGTAAACTTAAAAAAAAATACTGAACACTGCTGACAGGCTAAATGAATGCGAGCGCATACACACACACACACACACACACACACACACAAACACACAGAATCCCATAAACTTCAGTGAACCTCAAACTCTAAAACATAAAAACTTTTTAACATTCCTCATTAGCATGCTGCTGATATTCAGGGGCCCACATTAAGATAATATTAATATTACATTTGGAGTCCTGTATAAATATTTGATCAGTAATGCTCGGGGGCCTCGTGTGTGTTTACTGCACACAGTTCACCAAAAATTAACATCAAGGATTTCCTTTTAACAATTCAGAATTCAGTATTTCCTTTGAAAATAAGGCGACTATTGGTTTAGTTTATTTATCTGCACATATGAACCACAGAGAAAAGGGGAAAATATTACAAATTGTGCAGGTGAGAATCAAAGACGGGGCTTAAAAACAGCTCACCTCAAAAGAAAGGAAGAAACAAGAAAAAAAGAATAATATAGGACATAATAGCATATTGCTGTTTGGGAACCCTACAAGGAGTGAATATTTGAACAAAGAAAAGAATGCTTATTGTCTCTTTGAGGGCAATGCATTTTTGAAATTATACACTGGGGTTTTAAAAGGTTTCAAAGACCCAAGGGTCAAGAAACTCATGCAGCACATCCACTAAAAGACTGCACATTTTCAATTTGAGTAAGAAAAAGCCCCTGAGCAAGAGCAGCTAAGCCCCATGTATGTGTGTGCAAAGTGCTGCTGCATGGCTACTGGAAACTAGCAGATATGAGTGAAAAACACTGCGATATAACCCAATGGACAGTTACTTCCAATGGAATGTGTTTTTTGTTGCATCTGTCCTTATGAAAATGAATCATACATACATAACCCGACTTCTGACCTAAGTGTTTTGATAATAGTAATAGTAGAAGCGCTGGGACAGTGAGCTGAAGTTGGTCTTGGCGGTGTTATTGTTTAACATGGAGAAAAATAAAGACCCAGAATTAAAAGATGACAGCCTGTTCTTTTGCCTCATATTCATCTTTTGATCTGAAAGCTGGATTATATTGTAGATGAGTCAACAGTACAAGAAGTCTAATTTTAGCTCACTGTCTCAGTACTCAGTACTAATCTCAATGCTATTTGACTGTATGTATAAAATACTGTACATCACTGCTGTGAAACAAAATTCATTAAACGTATTAATTCTGTGAAATAGAAGACGATAAATACCCACTTACTGTACTACTATTACTGTACTTCTAAGATATGAAAACATATTTTGCAATTGCTGAGAAACTGTTGGAAATTCTATTGTAGATTTGTGCATTTACTGTAAGCCTCAGATACAAAATTGTAAAAGAAAGACAAAAGTGTTTTGTTTCTTTTGACTTGAGTCTCAAAAACCTTTGTGTGCAGTTAGGTGCTCTAATTAGATAATTCTCAATAGTCATCACCACTGTAGTGTTGTCATCTATTAGCTGGCAAATTCCTTCTTCTTGTATGTGCGTGTGTGTGTGTGTGTGCATTTGTGCCTGCCTCTTGTCACCCATTAGCTGACAAATCCCTGCACCACCTCATGCTCAGGACCTCAAAGGGATCACACACACATACACACACATACACACACATACACACACACACAAAAACAATGTGATTCCTTTTTAAGCCACAGAACCCTTGATGTCAGACATTTGGCAGTGGATGAGGAGTTCCTTAGCTCAAGATCAAAACAACCCAAAAAAAGACAAGAAGGGAAAAACACAAAACAAAAAAGGAGAGAAGAAAAAAAAAAGTCTCCTTCTGTCGTCTGCCAGCCAGCGAGGCAATGCGAACTTTTTTTTTTTTTCTTCCTCTAGAGTCGAATCACAACACCAAAACAACAGCAATGAAAAAGCTGACATGATGGCAGCGGGGAGAAGTTGCTCTAGAAGTAGCGAAGAACAAGAAGGATAAAGAGAATCGGTGATGCTGGCAGTGTGGAGACCTTTACACTATAGCAGCATGTACAACACATCAGGACCACCTGATTTCTGCAGGGAACAGAAGGACGTGCTTATTACTAGGTGTACCACTAGGTGTAGGTACTAGTGTTGTCACGGTAACCGAAATTCCAATACTACTTCGATACTTCTGTTACAAAAGACTGAATCTAACACTGACTTTCATAAACGTTCAGTGCTTTCACCGAATGTGTTTCACATTTCAGTGGATTGAACTGAAGTGGACTGCAGCAGTCAGCGCAAAATTCTGCGGAGTCAAACCACTGAAACCATGGCAACAGCGTCAAACAGTCTTGAACCAAACCCCAGTCGATCTAAAATGGCTGACAAAACTGTGCAAAAGTTGGTACAAAGCTGTCCAAGTCAAGTTTTGCATGATGGTTTTTCTTGTTTGTTTGTCTTTGTATTGTGGTAGCATTGAATTTTAAGATATTAAACTTAGTATTGGTACTGAAGTCAGAATTGTGGTACCGTGACAACGCTAGTAGGGAGTGATAATGCAGAGAGGAAGAAAGAAACGACAGTGTTTCTCCTTCAAAGAGGCAGCGATGTGACAGAGACGGAGAGGGAGAGAGGGTAAAGTCAAGGTGTCTCCTTCAAAGACAGACAGACACGATGAGAATGATTAAAAACACAGTTATGACAGAGCGAGGGAGACAGTGATGAGAGAGTTTCTTGATACAAGGACAAGGAGTAGATGACAATGAAGAAGAAGAGGAGGATGAGAGAGAGAGAGAGAGAGAGAGGAGAAGTGAGTGATGGGGAAGGAGAGGCAGAAGAAGAGGCATGCGGTACTAACCTTGAGGCAAGACTGGGGAGAATAGGAGACAGCGTTGCATTGTAAAGATAAAAGAAAAGAGAGAGAGAGACAGAAGGAGAAGGAAAGGTGAGAGAGGAGACAGGAGTGAGCGCTAGGTTAGCAAGCTTGATCACACTTCAAAGAGTTTCAACTGTAAAGAGCTGACAGACAGGTAGACAGAGGAACAGACAGAGAGAGACAGACAGATAGAGAGAGAGAGAGAGAGAGAGAGAGGCAGACAGGCATAACCAACCAAAGAGATACTGCAGGCAGACAGATACACAAGCAGGCAGACAGACAAATAGGGAGACAGGCATCATCAAGCAAACAGACAGGCAGGCGGGCAGGCAGGCAGTCATAAGCACACAGACAGGCACATAGAGAGACAGACAGGTTTTATACAGATAGTATGACAGTACAGTGAGGTTCACAAGAGGCCGTTTCACCTCACATGACCGCAGTAAACATTTGAGGGCAGACACACACACAATTGATTGCACCCACAACCCATAGCAAGTGAGCAATTAGCCAATCAAAGCACGAGCTGAGAGGGTGTTTAACATTCGCTATGCATTACTTCTTCACGGTTTGGCTATCGCAGACTCCTTATATCGCTTCCCACTGGGGCTACTTAAAATGTAAGCACTCGTGGAATTGTAGAAAAGACTCCACAAAACGGCATATGGGATGTTATCATTAGGGGCTGAATTTTGAAGGAAATCCGCTTCCTAAATTGGTCGAGTTGAAAGGGAATAGAAACCGACCCTCTTCCGCACAATCGCTCCTCGTACATTTAGCCAAATTGTGCGCTGGTCTGGCAACGCTGGAACTCCAGGGTGAGCTTATGCCTGGGAACCCGAGCTAATGACAGCATGCCAGAGACAAATTGTCCATTACAGAACAATATAACACGCAATAAACTTCTCTAATTTCCCATTACTCAGGTTTATACTCCACATTTCTCCAAACCCTCTTCCCCTCTCTCGCAGTTTCTCTCTCTTCGGTCTCTGTTTCATCCCCCTTCCTCCTCTCTCTGTTCCTCTCTTTCCAGCCCTCCTTCCTTCCTTTCTCTGTTTTCTTTTTTTCCGTTTCTCTCTCTTACCACCTCTCTGCCCTCTCTGTTTCTTTCTTGCTCTCTCTCTGTCTCCACCCCCTGTTATTTCTTTTCTCTCTCACTCTCTTTCTCTGTTTGTCTCTTGCCCTCTCTAACCCCTCCTTTACTTCTCTTTCCCTCTCTCTCTCTCTCACTCTTTTTCTCCCTCTCTCTTTTCCAGTCTTCCATCCAAATCCTTTATTTTGGCCATCAGGGCAGATTTTCAGCTCCATTTCCCCTCAGTGTGAAGTCACTCAGTCTGCTCCAATTACCGTCCTAGTTACTGAAATAAATAACCTGGTACCATTACAGCTGCATTTACACTGGAGGAGAGAAAAAGAAGGTTGAATTTTAACCTTATTTAACCCACATCTGATCTTTTCATTTCAACTGTTTCCACTGCTCAGTCTTAGCCCAGGGTTAGCCTTAGTGCTAAGCTAAGAGTCAGCCCCAGGCTAATTTATACTTTTTTGACACTGTACCAGTCGGCCCGGGGCTAAGTTTTACAATCCACAGCAGGGCTAGGTAGCTCTGGGACAAAGTTAGAATTAGTGCTTTATAAGGCCAAAATGGCCTTATTACTAACTATTACAGTCTTAAACAGGGAATTTATATCCTTTATTAATCCAGGGAAGGTTTGCTAAGCAGCCATGCTCTATTTCAAAACCACCTGCCTTTTCATGAACCGTGTTAATTCTTCAGTTTATTAGAAATAGCACTCAAGCCTTTTCATTGTACCAGGCAGACCAGGGCTAGGTTATAAACTTTTATTGTTAACCATGTGGCTCACTGCGTTGCATGTTGCTGGAGTACTGCCAATTTGCATTGCTCAAAAACCTCAAAAGCCTAGTGTATCACCCCCCAGCTACTACAGACATAAACAGAGATAATTCCCCTCATCATAAATTTATCATAAATAAATCATAAAACAGCTAAATGACCCACTGTATGTGATGACTAAAGAGTATCTTATATCTATACATCCTCTATACCCATATATAACCATTATTTTACAGTAATTAATGTGTGTATGCATGTGTGCAAATGGAAAATTAAATTCGGTCATAAAAAAATCAAGTTATAAGACATTATTTTGAAACTATTCTATTACCCCTAAATTTATACCTGTCTAACTTTCTAATAGCAGCCCACAACGTTCAGATATTAAATATCAGTTGAAGAGAAGCTTTTGTTTTATTGTAATCCACTGGAAGAATTAAACGTCTTTCAAACCCATATGCTGTAAGAACTTAAAAAAGAAAAAACATCACCACATGCACGCCCATCTGTAATTTTAAATGGTTATAAAGTTACATTACAACGTTATCCGCAAACCTAGTACCGCTGTAAATCTGCCTCTGTGGCTACTGGCAGACTAAATGCACACACACACACATATACACACACAGTTAAAGCCCACCAGTTTGAAGTCAGCAGGTGTTGAATTATTAATAGTCTAGTATTTCTACTGGCCAGACGGAGACACAGAGAGGAAATACTCTATCTCCCTAAAATCATTAACAACCATTAGCCTTACAGTCAACTGCTAAACACACAGACGCACAGAGAGAGAGAGAGAGAGAGAGAGATAGGAGAGTAGTGAGAAGAGACTAAGAGTGGGAGTGAGAGTGTCTGAAGAAGAAAGTGGAAGAGAAGATGAAAGAGCTAAAAAGAGAAAGAGAGAGAGAAAGAGAGAGGGAGAGAAAGAGAGAGGACAGACTGACAGTGTATGATAGTTCAGACATCAAAGGACTGGAGAAGCAGACAGACAGACAGACAGACAGACAGACAGACAGACAGACAGACAGACAGACAGACAGACAGACAGACAAACAGACAGACAGACTGGTTCAACCACAGACAGCTATGACCCATGCAGAGTGAGTCTGTCAAACCCTGACCAGGAAGACAGACTGAAATCTTAGTCTCACCATAGGAAAACATTCTCATTTAACCAGGCTACTTGACTAAGAACACATTATTTGCAGCAATGTGTCCCAATACAACAACAACTTTGTACTACAAATTAAGTTATTATGTTATTATTCTACTGTTGGCTGTGAGAAAAAGCCTTGTAACCCCTTACGGGTTGTGATCCACAGTTAAAGGAATGCCGATCCTGGGACTGAAACCCACTATAAGCTTCTCTTCCTGAGTTTCCACAACTCTAAGGCCCTCTCAACAGAGACAGACAGACATGTGAGCAGACAGACAGGCAGAACAAGAGACAGATAGAATAACAGACAGACATTTAGGAAGACAGGTAGACAGAGAGGCAGGCAGGCAGGCATACAACATGCAGAAAGACAGAGGCAGGCAGACAGGTAATCAGATATAGACAGAAAGAGAGAGAGACAGGAAGAATAAGACTAACTAGATAGATAGAGATACATAGGTAGACAGAGACAGACAGGTAGATATAAGGATAGACAGACAGGTAGACAGGTAGATAGAAACAGACAGACAGAAATCATTCCTATCATCTTAAAGAAAAAAAAAAACAGAGTAGAGTTGACTGTCCAGTCTCCTAGTGAAAGAAAAAGAGTGTGTTAAACTCTAGAAGTCAAGCATCCTTGGCTGAAAGTAAAACAAAAGTGCAGCGTGAAAACTTCTCCAGCAGAGCCACATGATGAAAGAGTTGCATCACTGACATGAACAGAGGCTCAAAGAGTTTCAGACTGTACAGCGGAGACTCTGGTACCAGATCCTGTCCTCTCTACCCGCCTCATTTAGCAACATTTGGGATCAGTTTTGCCTATCACACTTCAGCGAAACAGACAATAAAGACCTACTGCCTATACAAAGAAGTAGAAATGTATTTATTTTTTAGCTGGTGTTCCCAACCCAGTCATGTTGTTTCAATCCAAGACGGCACCAGTCTGAATACGGTGTATTGGAGAGGCTTGGTATATATGGAGCAATGCTGCAACTCTCATTCTAATGGCTCTGATGGTGACTATTAGTGAGCATACCCAGCTCAGTCCCATGTGGAAAAGCCTTGCAAACGTGGGAAACTTCTTACAATAAAGGCATTCTTCTATTCTTGTTTTTTTTCTTTTTACATGACACATTACATGAAAATAAATAAGGAATTGTACTTTGCCTGTACCGAATACTCAGGGAATGCCTTA
>NW_027278973.1:22500-37500 GCF_046629955.1 Centroberyx affinis | reverse complement strand
GCCTGCTGGTGTGGTTTTGCGGCCTTTCTAGTGTTAAACAACTCACTAGACTGCTATGAGACCAACGCCCTACAATAATCTTCATTTCTGTTTTATTATTTTGATGTTTAAATCAAAACAGTTTGGGTGTTTGGCCCAGCAAAAATAATTGTGTGCATGTGTCCATTCATGATTGTGTACTTTCATGCATGCTAGCGCATGTGTGCATGCTCTATATATAGTTATATCCATGCATTGTGTCTTTGCTGTGTGTGTGCATATACGCACATATATGACACAAGCACATGTGTTTACTTTGTACCTGGTGTTAAATGAAGGGGAGACAGTGGGGAGAATTTGATTCTTCTATTCTGACTATTCTCAAGTTCAGAGTTTTTAGGAAGAAACAATAAACTCAACGGACTAATCTTTCTTCTGGAGTAGTTTTGAAAGGAAAGGGGTAAGTTTTAGTTCTGGTTCTAGAGCAGGTTGCATCATTAAAACTAACCTCCTCTTATGTGGATATTTTATTATTAGAAAAAATAACTACTTCTCAACATTGAGCTTATACTTGCTTATGCTTTTTGTGGGATAATGGGTTAAATTAAGAGAGTGAATACAAGAGACTTTGCTAAAATGGTTCCAGCATCCTAAAACGCTCGCTCATCTTCTATCTCTCTCTCTCTGTCCTACTGTTATGTATTCCTGAGTCAAAACAGGTCCCAGCAAGAAGAATGCCGGTCCAAACACTGTTTCCATGGTTGCGGAACTTGCACGTCGTTGTCAAGGAGACGTGATTGTTTTATCACTGTTGTCCTTCTTCAGCGCTGGGACCTTGGGAGGATCCAAGGTCTGTACAACAATGACAGATCAATCATGTTTCCTTGACAGGGACAAAGCGAGAGAGAAAGGAGGGAGAGTGTGTTTTTCTGACTTACGACAGAGTCCTGTGTGTGTGTGTGTGTGTGTGTGTCTCCTACCTCGCGGTCAGCCAGGTCGGCCTGCAGCTGGGAGACTTTCTCCCTCAGCTCCTTCAACTCCTTCTTGTTGGAGTCCATCTCCTCCCCCTTCTCCCTCTCCTCCCTCTCCCTCTGCTCCTTCAACCGCTCAATGATACGCTCCTGGAGAATATGGGGGGAGGAGGAGATGGGGAGAAAGGAAGTGTTGGAGGAGAAAGAGAGGGAGAGAGGGAGGAGAGAGGTGAAGAGGAGAGTGAGCGGGAAGAAAAGGTGAGAAGGAAAGGAGGAATGGAGACAAGAGCAGGCGAAAGAGAGGAGGAGGGAAGGAAAAATGGAGAAGAGAGAGGGGGGAGTAAAGGAGAAGGAAAGGGAAACATAAAGGAGGGAGGGAAGAGGGGGGAAAGAAGGAAGGAGGGAGGGAAAGAAGAAGGCAAGGAGGGATGAAGGGGAGAGAAGAGAGTTTGAAGGGAGGGAGAGGAGGAGAGAGGGAAGGGGAGTAGAGATGGAGGAGAGGGAGACAAAGCAGAAAGAGGAGAGGGAGGGAGAGAAGAAGGGGGAGGTGAGGAGGAATGAAGGGAAGAGAGGAGGGAATGAACGGAGAGAGAAGAGGAGGGAGAAGGATGGGGGGGAAGGTGAGACGGGGAGGCAAAGGCGAAGGGGAGGAGGCGAGTAGAGAAAGATTGAAGGACAAGGGAGACAGAGAGGGAAGCAGATGGAGGACAGAGGGGTGAAACGAGAAGAACGAGGGGGAGGGAGGAGAGAAAGAGACCAGAAAAGGACAAAGAGAGAGAGACAGAGAGAGAGAAAGAAACAGAGAAGTAGAGAGCAAGGTAGAGAGAGATAGGGGAAGAGATGGAGAGAGAGACAGACAGAGAATAAAAATCACCTCATACAGTCCAACAGTCATTCACAGTCACTCAATATCAAATTTCTATACTAATAACAGTCGTATTAAACTTTATGTACATGGCAACTTTGACAGGATCTAACAGCCAACAGTGATTTTAGACTCATAATACGTTCTGGCACAAGATGTAATATTCACAACCACTAAAACACTATAGACACTCTCCAGCTATAGAGCAACATAGAGGCCAGTTCAATCAAAAGTACAAAAGTTCACACACACACAAAACGCAGTATACAAACACCAAAGTGTGTATATTGGCTGTCCTGTGTGTGTGTGTGTGTGTGTGTGTGTGTGTGTGTGACCTACAGCAAAGGTTTGCACGAGTAATATGAAACCAACTCTGCTTTGAAACATAACACTCTCAGTGCGCAACAATGTGTGTGTGACAAAGAAAGAAAGAACGCAAGAAAAGAAAGAGAGAAGTGCAAAGGAACCAAAACAAAGTGAATTAAGGGGAAAAAAGGCGAGTAAAAGTATTAAAAAAAAAACGAGTCTGAGTGAATTGGGAGTCGTCGGCCACCTCAGCCAGCCAACACTCACACGTCTAACTGACACCCTGAATATTAGTCACCCGACAATTAATACTGCCTAGCCCTGTTTCCTGTGTGTGTGTGTGTGTGTGTGTGTGTACGTGTGTGAGAGACCCAGAGCGAAAGAGATAGACAGTGAAGTCAGTAACACAATCGCCCATAACTTCCACATACACACACACACACACACACACACACACACACACACACCTCAGCCCAGTACATAAATATTCATTCGTCGAACACTTTAAAGCAGTCTGGTTGGAACTAGGAGTTGCGGTATGAATGTCGCTGGTTCAATTCCCAGAAACAGGGTCAAGTCCTGACTAAGAGCAGTCTGAAGAATCAAACTGTAGATCATAAATCAGGTGGCTGTTGGTTCAATTCCCACACTTGAGAGTCATAAACTCATATGGATGGGACCTGGATGTTTAAAACCAAACATCGCCCATGTGGTTGTTGGTTCAATTCCCATTAGTCAAAACCACGTGGCTTTGTGTTGGAAGGTGCTATTCCTGAATATTTAATGAAAACGGACTGCGAGTGATTAAAGAATGAAACAGACATTGTGATTATTGGTTTGATTCCCATTATCCAGAGTCATAAGGTCAGCTGGTGGGTGGTCGATGGTTTTCTTCTTAGTGGTTTTATTAATCTAACCCTGCTTGGGATTTGACCTTAAATTGACCAGCGTGTGTGTGTGTGTGTGTGTGTGTGTGTGTGTGTATGTGTGTGTGTGTGTGTACCTTCTCAGCCAGAGCCTCCTCCAGTGTTCCCAATGCGGTGTCGGTGTTAGAGGTGTCAGTCTGTAAAGACTTGACTCTGTCCTTCAGACCGGTCAGCTGCTTGTCTTTGTCCCTCAGCTGGTCCTGGAGGTTCTCTATCTGCAGAGAGAACAGGACAGAAATAATGAAAGACAACAGATTTTTAAGGGATGTTTTGATGCATAATTTACCTGTTTGCCAGAGGGGGATATTTTGGTGGCAACTCAAATCAAAGAGATCTCAAACTGGGCCAAATTAAAGCAGGAGGCAGTCCACTGGGACCGATGCTTGTAATGTTGACAGTCGTGATTTATTTTGCTGCTATTCATCAAAATGTGTCATCACAATTAATTTCACTACAGTAAAGTAATGAAGAAAATCTGACAAGTAACATCTTAATAACTTAACTTTTATTAATTTTATGCGTTTAATATTTATTGTCAGTATCATTCTTGAAGTGGTACACCTCAAGAACCCTGTTTATTTTAATTTTAGTGACATCTTCCGTGTTAAGCGCTCATTGCTGTGGTGTTTCTGCACTGCACTTCCCACAGATCAGCTGTCAATCAAACAGTGTGTCCAGCACTGTGACGTCTTTTTCCTTGGATTTTCTGATGATGCAGTTTGAGTTTCTGTAGGTGGCGCTCTTCTCTTTGTCTGTTCAGCCATGGTGGCTACTGTCACTCAACATAGTGTGTGCTAAAGTGTGCGTAAACACACCGTTTTCAGCCAGTCTCTGCTTAGTACACAATTTTGGGTGAGTCTGTGACACCGGACCAACCATCTCTACTCGGAGGGTTAGGGTTAGATAAAGGAGTTACTTCTAAAAATGGAATTTAGTGCTGATTCGCTCTTTAAAGAGTAAGCATGGAGCAGTAGAGCCAACGATCTGACACATGGATGATTTTGGGGTCTGTCTTGCCTTAACGGGTAAGTTGGCCAACGAACCAATCTCCCAAAAGCTTGGTGTATTGTAAGTTAAAACATCTTCTCAGATGGCCGTTCAAGGGACGATTTCTTGTCAAAATGTGGTCTGTGGTCTAATGCGATTTCCTTGATATGAAAAACCACTGTATTATAACTGTGATAGTCACATCTCTCTGTCTCTCTCTCTCTCTCTGCCTACACCACATCAGCTTTTACCCCTCCTCCACACACACAATCCACCTCCATCTTTCTTTTTCTCTCCCTTTCTCCCTCCCCGTTTCTCTCTCTCTCTCCCGTTTCCTCTCACAGCGATTTAGTAGCAGATTAATTTTCTGCTAAAACACAGAATCAGCAGAAATAGCCAGAGAACTCACCCTCACCCCAAGCCCACAAAGTAAGTGTGTATCTGTGTGTGTGTGTGTGTGTGTGCATATGTGCGTGTGTGTGTGTGTGCTTGAGAGAGATCACAGACAAAGATAAAGACTTATGTCAACTTTATGAACTTCATTAAAAGAATGGATGGAACAAGAGATTGAACAGTACAGAAAAAACAAATGAAGAATCGAAACAAAGAGAGACAGAGAGAGAGAGAGAGAGAGAGAGAGAGAGAGAGAGAGAGAGAGAGATGGAAAGCTGTTATGAGTGCACCTGGGTGGTACAATTACACCCATCTCTCATTATCTCTCTTTCTCTCTCTCTCTCTCCATCCATTTCCTTGGCACACAGAAAGGGAAAACAAGAGATTGACAACCTGCCACAGAAATAAAAATCTGAAGAAAGAAAGTCAGACTGGTATGTAACCTTTGACTCCATTGCAGGTGAGCCACACACATTTACAGTACCACAGTGTGTGTGTGTGTGTGTGTGTGTGTGTGTGTGTGTGTGTGTGTGTGTGTGTGTGTAGAAGTTTCATGAAACATTTCCAGCACCTCATTAATCAACTGTCCACCTGACAGCTTGATTGACAGCTCCTCCTGTGTCTAACTCTCTCTCTCACACACACACACACACACACAAAACATAGACCATGCAACCATATTGCAAAAGACAAAAATATCGCTCTCTCTCTCTCTTTCTCTCTTTCTCTCTCTCTCTCTCTCTCTCACACACACAGACACACACTCACTTGACATTGAGAGGGAGTGAGGCTCTTTGATCCCGTCTGCACTTCCTCAAACTGACAACTGCTGGATGCTTAGCACACAAAACAGACACACACACACACACACACACACACACACACATACACACACACACACTTTCTCTGCCTCTTTCTTGCCCTATTTTTGTCCAAAACCCTCTATAATTAGGAACTGGTATATTTTTTAACAAAAGATTAGCCGTCTTGCCCTTTAAATTCATCTACGTCATGGCGCTCCTTCACAAATAACAGAAAATTACAGGGAACGAGAATGATGGGAGAGAAGAAGAATACCTTCACACTCTTCATCGTCTATGTAATCATGGTTATATATTTCACCGCTAACATAAAGTGACAGATAAAGACATAAAGGAGGGAATGAGAGCGGAGGAGGGGGACAAAGGGGAAACGGACATTTTTGGTTTATTCACACATATAAACGGTAAAACATGGAAAAAGAGAGAAGAGAGGAGAAAACAAATGTGCAGGTTAGATAAAGGAGGAGTCAGTACCATCTCTCTCTCTCTCTCTCTCTCTCAGACAGTGGATTGCATTCTATTTGAAGTAGGCAGAGGTCATCATTTATTGAACAAGAGGAACTCATTAGTATGCATCTGATTTCAAACACACTCTGTCTGTCTGTCTCTCTCTCCTCCCCTTCCCTCTCTTTCTTTATGTCTGTCTGCCGGTTTGTCTTTATCAATTATCCTCGCACTCCCCATCTCTGTTTTTGTATAAGTGACAACCGGTCTGTCTCTGAAGAGAAGCAGACAGAAAGGGAGGAAGAGAGAGAGAGGAATGGACGAATTAGGAGAGAAATAGAGAGAGGGGGAAATAAAGAGACAGGGAGAGATGGAGGGATGGAGAAAAAAGAGGGAGAGTTAGTATTTATGTAACAAAAGACATACAGGCTCTTAGTGGGCAGTGGGTCTGGTTACAATATTCAGACTCAGCTTTCTCCTTTCATTCAACGTTGAATAAATGTTACTGTCTTCACTTTTGTCTTGGCTGAACCCCACCCTATCCTCCATCCATCCATCCATCCATCCATCCATGCCGCTGGTTATTTACTGTAGTTTATCCCCTCCACCCCCCCCCACCCCCCTCTTCTGTCTGAAAGCTCTTCACCAGCATGTCTGACCAGCATGACTCTTGTCAGAGTGTGTGTGTATGTGTGTGTGTGTGTGTGTGTGTGTGTGTACCAGATAGCAAAGACGGGGGGTCAGTCCGGCCCATCCATCTAACTGACAGCATTGCCATAGGGACACACACACACACACACACACACACACACACACACTAAAAAGAGGCCAAAAATATTCAGAAAATGCCTGTAACTGCCTCTTCCTGCCTGCCTACCTGTCTGTCTCTCTTTCCGTCTGCTTGCCTGTCTATCTTCCTATCTTCCTGTCTGTCTTTCTGTCTGTCTGCTTTCCTCTCGCTCGTGAACCTGCTCCCAAAACACACACAGTGTTATACTCCCATCTAGTGGTGAAAATATTATATGATAATATCACATTTTTAGGATGACAATTACATACTGGTAGTGTGTGTGTGTGTGTGCATGTACTGTATGTATGTCATCCAACATTCTTCTGCAATAGCTTTAAGTAATAATCAGTTACATTTTCATCTAAATGAACGTCCTTAGCTTTTATCTATATCTACATAAAACAATAGTGATTCAACCTATAGCCAGTTCATGAGTTCATGTTCATCTTTTCCATTTGGTGTTCTAAGCACCCACTGTCTGGTCAGACTTTCCTGTGAAACATCCTCTGGTGCACGGGAAGTGATGTGTTTTACGTTTCTGGTTTGTTTGGAATAAATAGAAGAAGAACTGGGTAGTTGTCATGAGCAGTGATAGCCACCGTGGCTGAACAGACAAAGAGACGAGCGCCACCTACAGAAATTCAAACTGCATCAACAGAAAATCCAAGGAAAAGACATCACAGTGCTGGACACACTGTTTGATTGACAGGTGATCTGTGGGAAGTGCAGTGCAGAAACACCACAGCGATGAGCGCTGAGTAACAAAGATGGAGACTAAATAAAAACAATACTTTACATAACTTTATATTTGTTGACATTCAGCATGTCTTGGATGTGTGTGTGTGTGTTTGTGTGTATGTGCATGTGTGAGTATACAAACCTCTTCCAATCTGCAATATGTTAACTTTACGTTCCTTGATGTCCAGCATGGTCAAAGAAGCATTTGTGAATGTGCACGTTTGTGTGTGTGTATGTGTGTGTGTGCACTCTCCTTACCTTCTTCTGCAGTACATTAACTTTGCGCTCCTTGACGTCCAGCATGTCTTTGAGGTCGGAGATCTCTCCCTGCTGAGTGCCTTTCTCTTCCGTCAGCTCTGTGATCTGCTGGCTCTTCTTAGAGAGGAGAGACTCCTTCTCCTCCAGACGGAGACGCAGCGCATCCCACCTGCACACACACACGCACACACATACACACACACACACACACACAGTAGCAAGATGTTATTAAGCTTTCATACTCTTCATCTACATGTTTCTGTTTCTACTCCTCGTGAAAGTAGTGATTGTAGCAATAAAAGTACTAGTAACAGTTTACTGTTACTGTTACTGTAGTAGCTTACTGTTCTTGAGTTGTAACTGACTCTCTCTGATGTCTAAATGCTGTTTTTAGTATTTGTGTTACTATGTGTATCTTACTGTTCTTCCTAGTAGTAGTACTAGTAGTAGTAGTAAAAGTAATGGTATTACTGTGCCAGTCTCTAGTAGAGTAGTAGAACACATGGTTTGTCACTTTGATCAGTGACTCTTTTAGGACGTCTAGCTACTGTTTAGTATTCCTAGTAGTAGTGGTAGCAGTAGCAGTTGCAGTAGCATTAGTAGTAGTAGTAGTGGTAGTAGTAGTATTAGTGGTAGTAGTAGTATTAGTAGTAGTAGTAGTAGTAGTAGCAGTAACAGTAGTAGTGGTATTAGGAGGAGTAATGTGAAAGTTGTTGTTACAGGTCAGGTGATTATCTTTGTTGGAAAATAAGTATCCACAGACTGATGGACCACTTTCTGGCTTCCTTATGATGAGTAACAACATTAAATATAACAACATGGTTATATTAATAGTATCAGTAATAGTAATAGTGTTACTGTACCTCAGTCTGTAGTATAGCAGCTCGTTGCTCCTTGGCGGTGAGTGACTCTTTGAGTACGTCAACATGCTGTTTACTGTCAGAGAACTGATTGTTTAGAGTCTCCAGTTTGGTCCTGAGACCCAACAGCTCACTGTCCTTACGACTCAGGTCCTGCTTCGCCTGCTCCATCTGAGACACACACACACACACATACATATGACACGAAGAGAGATAGAGAGTGTGAGAGTGAGTGAGAGAGAGAGAGAGAAAGAGAGAGAGAGACAGGGAGAAAGAGAGAGAGAGAGAGAGAGAGAGAGAGAGAGAGAGAGAGAGAGAGAAAGAGTGAGAGGAAGAAAGACAGAGTTGGTTGTTTTGACCATGTAGTTTTACTTTGAATGTGCAGTACAAAGCATCATATGCTTACTATGTTAAAATGCATTAAAATACACTACAAGCTTTTCTAATTGAGCTCTTTCAAGGGATTTGAGACTGTCCAGTTTCTTGATTCTCTCCTGGAAAGCAAACAACAGTTAGACACACATCCAGAAACTCAGTACACAGTTGTACCAGAGTGTCAGGGTCAATTCTCTTTCAGTTCAGCCAAGATTTTTAAAAAACATGAAAAATGTTTTTTGAAAAATCTCCAAAACTGACAGAATTGAACAATAATCCCCCCAGCAACCCAATCCAAGTCACTATAGTTGAGAGAAATCTCATGCAATGAGAGAGGCAAGTTTAGAGACACACAGAGCAAGTACAGCTGGACGCTCGGCCTGAATTCTGTAATCGTAACGTTCAGACTGCTAGAAACAACTAGAATTGTCAAATGCCATTGATCAGAGATAGACTGGAGAGGTAAAGACCCCCTAATCTGTTCATACTAACAAAATAACATGCAAAAAGGTATGCTACACCTACTTCCGTCTAAAAAGAGAAAACACTCTAGGTCCCTAAAGCACTATTCTGGGTCAGTATGAACAGACCTAATGGCAAAGATAGATGTCACATCCTTCTCCAAGTAAATTCACCCGACTTTTAAATAAATCTTTGTATAGGTGAGTTACTGGGGTAAATCACGTTACTTCTAGACACGTAAATGCTTTAATTGAACCATACTCTGATTATTCACAATAAGCTGTGTATGGTGTGTTTGTAAACATATCCACTGAATCTAAACAAAGGCAATATTGTCAACAGTATTATCTCAGTGTCCCGTTTACATTCAGTTCAGATTTAAGCCGCTGCAGCGTCTCTCAGGCTCGGGTTGTCTAGCTCTATCGATCAATAGCCTTGAAGCGGTTATCCTCACTGTGTCTTGATCAATGTGAGCAAACATGTGATATTTAATTGACAGCAGCAGATCCAATGATACTGCAGCCACATGAGGAACTTTAAGTGATTACGTGTGATTGGCTACCAAATACTTGCTTTAAAAGATATAGACATATTTTCCATGTTGCTCTCCCATCCCCAAATAAGAAGTTGTCTGCATTAACAGAAGTTGCTCATCACTTGCTCAGCTCACAGGGAGTTATAGTTGCTTATTGCTGTCTGAACGCACGGTCACTCTAGTGTCACTCTACTGGGAATCTACTGAAGCAGCAGCCATCACCCAGGCACCCTGGGAGAGAGAGAGAGATGAATAGAGAAAGAAAGCAAGAAAGCAAGAAAAAAGCAAGAAGGAGCAAATGACTGAATGACCAGACAGACGTGTGTCTCTCTCTTACTGCAGACACCTCCTGCTGAAGCTCATTGGCTCGTTGCCTTAGTTCCTCCTTCTCTGATTGGCTGTGAGTTAGCTCGTCCTTCAGCTGCTCAACCTAGCAGGAGAGGGGGGCGTCACCATGACAACAAATCAGATGCCATAGTCTCCGACCACTTCGCACACACGAGCCAATCCCCAAGCCCCTTACATATTGAGAGAACATCTGAGAACTACGTACTTCTTATCCTGTAGCAGTACTATCACTTAGTAAAGAAACAACATTCTCAAATTGTGTATGTGTGTGTGTGAGTGTGTGGTATAATTTATATATGTCCATGTCAAACTTCATGACATGGAGTGCCAAGGGCCAAAACACAATGTAGATGCTCGTTCTGGTGGGCTGCAAGTGAAAAACTGTGCTTAGACATTAATAAAAAGTAACAAGTAGGCATTCATTTCTATGGCATCATGATGTTTGTTAATAAACACCTGGTAGAAGGCAAAGTGGCCCAAAATCATTCACCAAATATGATTACATTGTATCAAAACAGAATAAATCACTGTCATCGATGCGAAAGCCACAGCATGACAAAAGCTATGCATCTGCAAAGAGAAAGGTCTCAAGGAATGAAGGATGCTGTTCTTCTCATTGATGCCCATGTATTGTTTGAAATTTGCAATGGGAGTTTTTAACAGGTTTATGGGGCCCAAGTGTCATGAAACCAACAACAACACATAAACAACCATGCAAACTTCCAGTTGAAGCAAGAAAAAGAAAAAAAACCAAACTAGACTTAAGAGGCTTTTACCCGACAGCATCACATTGGGGTAATACAGAAAAATACACTTGATGTGGGTTTCATGACAGCAATTCTGCATCCCTCCTAGGAAGCTTGTAGCTTAAATATAATTGGGAACACAAAATTATGTCTTCCTTACCTGAAATTCACAGTCTGATATAATGACGATGTTTTGATGAGAATAGACTCTACTCCTCGGTACTAAACCATCTACATGACTGTCTTATGCTCCAATAAATAAGCTGAATATAGTTTTACAGTGGCGTGTCTCTTTAGTTGAAATATTCCTAACATGTGATCAAGTCAGTAGTCCTCGTGGTTCATAGTATCTCTGGACTAACCAATCACATGGAGGCTTGTGGCTGTTAAAGCCCCGACTCATGATTGGAGTACAGCAGCCCCAGGTCTTGAATGTATTTTAAGGATGAAAGTGCGTCAATGATGGCCTTTATCTAAGACCTTTAATTTGAGTTACAATGGGCTATGAAATTTTCATCCAGAAGAATCGCTTTAATAATGTATGTAAACATACTGAAAAGGTAGTTTACTGACAGTGATAAACATAGAAGTAATGTAATAGGAACACAGTAGTAAAGTGCAGTGATGAAGGTGTAAATTACTACTTTGTACTTTGTGTGAGAAAAACAAACAGAGACAAAAACAAATGAATTTCACCTTAAAAACAAACAAAAGAAACAAACACAGGAATTGTATTGAATTGCAAATTGGCGCCACATGACAAGACTACCGGTGTGTTTTAATGAGCCTGGCTCCCACAGTAACGCTTTTATTTTGTTATTGACACTAAAAATATCTGTCATGCGCAAGATGACGGGTTTTTACCAGCAAACTAGAAATTCCGACTGTTTTTCAAAAAAGAGAAGAGAAGTAACATGGTCAAAGGTGTGTGAGTGTGCGTTGCCTTACCTTGTTCTTCATGAACTTGGAGTGGGATCTGTAGACCTCCATCTGTTTGATCTCCTCCTCTCGCTCCTCGCTGCTCAGCGCCCCGTTGGACTTCAGCATGTTGACCTCGTCCTCCAGCTCCCTCAGGCCGCGCTCCAGAGAGCTGATCTTAGAGTCCTGGCAGGACGGCAACACACTCACATGTTAGAGACAACTCAATGCTACTGCATGATGTTCACATAAACATCCTATTTATATTACATTTTGGAATAGTGATATGAATTGCGGTACATGTGCACATACAGTAGGTTTTTCTACAGTTTCTTCTTCAGCATCTTAAAGCAGAAAACTGTTGAGTGATGAGCAGAGCTGGAGGCCAAATCAAATCAAATCAAAGGTTATAGCAACTGGATTGGGGAATTGTGTTGTTGAAGATAGGACTTGCTCACACAAGTGGTTGTTTTTGTGCGTCTTTGACAGTCAAATTGTTTATGTTAGCTGTGTCTGCTATTAGCTGTGGAAAGACTATTAGCTGCTATAGCTAATGTTAGCTGTTGTGTCTGCTAACTGCCTTTAGCCAGTTAAAACTGATACTGTTAAAACTGATACTGTTATAACTACTTATAGGCTACAATTTACACAATTAGACCTAATTGCTTTGGAGATAAATATAACATGATCGACATGAAGTAGCTGACTGTTTTGATAGGTGAACCACAGCCACTGGTGTGAGCAAGTGCTAGCTTCAACATCATGTATCCTAACATTACCCTTCAGTCCAGCTGCTGCAGCCTTTCACTTTGTTGTCAAACTCAACTGAACTCTTGGACTGGATGCCAGCTGTGGCTGCTGCCACCTGCTGGCCCAGCCAGAAAACTGGCACTAATTCTTAGAATTTGTTCAATTTGAACAGAATAAAAGATTTTCTCAGATATATTGCTTGATTTGTAGACCAGGGATTCCAGGCAGAGCCAGAACAGCCCATTTAGCAGGCTGTCCAAAACACATTCCCTCTAGGAAAGAAACTGCAGCCTCTTGCGAATCGGAAATTGAAGTTGTTAATAATGCAGTTTTGATATTTTTTGATCAATATGGCAGCCCTCATTTTGATAGTGTTATAAACAGATTTTTTTAAACTGTCTTGTTGCTCATTGCAGAGCCTCTTTTGCCTTCAAGTCACTGTATTCCTTTAATGTTGAGCCCTGCATTGTATGTCCTGCACTGTATGAGAGGTCCTGTTCTAGTGATGCTGATTCTCTCACACTTAAATAAAAAACAACTAAAAAACAACAACAAAAACAACAACAACAACAACAACAACGTAGGTTTACCTTCATTTCGATGACAGTCTGCAGAGCCTTGGTCTTGGCTGATTCTGGAGCTGCTTCATATCTCCTGTGCAGCTCCTGAGACACACACACACCACGATGGTCAGCAGATGACAGAGAGAGAGACACAGAGGGATGGAGGGAAGGATGGAGCGAAGGAACACAGGGTCGTGGGCAGGTGGAGGAGGGGACTGGGATGGACGGAGAGGGATGAAGGGAGGGCTGGACAGAGGGTGAGGGTCGCGGGGAAGGAGCAGGAAAGGAGGGCGAGTGCTGGAGGGATGCGTGGAGGGACGGGTGGATCGTGGAAACGACAGCGAAAGAGGGATGGAAAGGAGGACAGAAGGAGGGATGGATGGAGGGAGAGGGCCGATGGGAGGGAGAGGAAGGGACGGGGAAGGAGGGGGAGGAACGGAGCGGGGGGTGACGGGACGGGGAGACGGGGAAAGGAGGAGAGCATTGGAAGGAGGGAGACACATGGAAAGGAGGCGGGATGGGGATGGGGATGGAGGGAGAGACGGGGAAGGAGGGAGAGATGGGGATGGAAGGGGAGAAGGGGAAGGAGGGGGAAGGAGGAAGCAGGTGTTTCCCTCTCGCCGAGGCGCTGGCTTTTAGCATCCTGGGGTCGATCCGTCCGTCCCACATCCTTCAGCCTCTATGGGACGCCACTCGTTAAGCTGCTGACTCTGCTTCAGCCTCAGATGCTACTGGATGATCGAATCTGACGGCCTCAAGCGATCCTAATTCAATTAACTGGCTCTCAGCTTCAAATGCCTGTGATTAATCCAACTGATTAGCTTCAAATGCTTGAGAAAATGTGCAAGGAAATTCAAATGCTAAGGAAAATCAAACTTCCAAAAATGTTCTCCCTATAAGTCTCCAACTTCCAACCAGCTTCAGTCTCTTATAGCAGACTACATACTCTACATACTACAAAGCAATGACTAATCAACCTTCATTGCTGTGTTTTTCTATTAGAATTCAGTAGATTTTGATTTTTTTTCAAAATCTTCAACTGCAATTTTGACTACACTAGTTTAACGAGATCCTGTCTGTCTGCCGTTGCCACAACGCCAACTCAGTAGTCAAATGAAGTGAGAGGAGGGAGAGCAAAAGAGAGGGAGAGAAGGAACGGGGGTAGTGGGAGATGGAAAGAGACAAAAAGGACAGAGAAAGAGAGATAGAGAGGGAGGGAGGGACGGAATGAACGCCGAGGGGAGGATGTTCTGGTAGTGCTATCAGAAAAAGAGCGCATGCATCACTGCTTTTCTTTGGAGGACACACACTTAGAGGCTAACAAAGACAGCTAATGCATTAGCCAGGCAGCACACAAACACACACGTATATAAAAAGGGATAGTAGGTGCCACTGCTGGAGGCACTGGTATGAATGCTCTGAACACACACACACAGTCCCAGGAAAGATTCCTTGTTTGGTTATCACTTCCTCGAGAGCGTAAAAGGCAGGATTAATACAGATGCTGCACTTTGGCTCCATGCCCAAGAGGAACTGTTTGGGATTTAACTCTACTGTATAATGTTCAAAAAGGAAATGTAATGCAGGATGGATGCAGGATAAATGCCTGAAGTGGGGTTTCTACTGTAGTTTCTAATGTAAATGTCAATGGTTTAGTCTTTACTCTAGCAAATTTTAACAGCAAAAATAACAACAAATTTTGAGATCTTGGCTTAGTCCAATGTTCAAAGTCATAGTCTGTTGTCAAATGCAGCTAAAAGAAACAAACTGAGATATTTTGTCCAGCAGACTGACATACTGTGAAGCAACACCCGCCAGAAGATATGCTAGGGAGTAGTGATACGTTTAATTCCCCTTCACCTAATTAGGTTTTAAGCCTTTCTGAAAAAAAACTCCTCCTCTCTCTCCCTCCCCTCTTCTTCCACTCACTCTATCTCGCTCTGTCACTGGAAATGACTGAGTCAT